>NW_019213941.1:0-60403 GCF_002532875.2 Varroa jacobsoni | reverse complement strand
ATAAATTGTTCTCAAGCACACGCCTCCGCATCGACTATCACACTTACATAGGAATATATGATAACGACTATTACAAGGTAACTTTATATTCGGAACTCGCTTACTAAGTATTGGTCCAGGTTTAAATAACCAAAACCAAATTATTCATAGCCAGATGTGGAGGGTAAGGCAAAAGTCTCAGTTTTAAAACCAAATCTCTACAACTAAAGAAATAATGCCCCTTGATGAAACAGAAAATATACAAATCATCGCGATTAAGGATGCAGCACAGTTGTAATAGAAGCACCCTAATACGACTTCTATATGCCAGTAATACTATATTATAAGTATACTGCAGAATATTATACGGTGGTGCATATTAAAAGTGCAGCTAATCAGTGTTTAACCATATCATCTAACCAACCGATAATTCTTTACTGTACCTCTTGGATATGTGGAAAATTTTCGATTGAGCTCAAGAAACAGAGTTAATAGCTACTCAAAGCTGGAAACTAGAAATACACACAAAGTTCTATCGCGATAGCTTAGATGAAAGGCCATAAATTTGACTTTTATGGTACGGCATGTACCTCCACTGACATCTAAGCTTTTAGCCTTATGTGAATAAATGCTGTCTTTTTTCTCCTATGAAGTCCTTTGGAATTCAAATGTTTGCCGTAAACTGTTGGAGCATCCCTTCGTATTATATATACTTCTTCATATACCCTTGCAAGAATTATATCTGAGATTTGAGAGAGGAGTAGGTTTTGCCTAAATCTACAGTCCATGCAAAAAATCGTATATCATCGGAAATAACGTAAACAAAGCAATGCTTGTTGTCCTAAAAGTTCAAATAAAATGTTAGATTAGAACCAAAGGCAATTTTTTCACTCTACAAAGCAGCTTTTTCACTCTTAAAACAACTTCATCCATTGTATATTCGCCATCAGATCCAACTATCTTTTAACTATTTTATTCCATTTCACTAGAAATTAGCAAATATGGTGTCAAAGAACTTGTCCAGCCAGGGTTTAAAACGATTCCTTTTGTTCCATTAGTGAACGATGACAGGGAAAAATTGTAATACGTAGGCGGGAGATCCAGAAAAAATAAGTGCAAAACTATCTCGCACTCAACACTGTGCAGAGAGGTCCCCATAATCCTGTGCATGTGCCGCCTGGAATTTTCAAGGAGGTGGATAACTTTGGTTCGTGTACCAAGTTTATTCTGTTATAAAGCCTTATATGCCTTATAATTCCTCGTTGACCGATGCTTTTCATGAATTTCCCGTTGTGGAATACAATTTTTTTCGACGGAGGTCTAAATAAATCCTGGGCTTAGGCTTATCTTCAGGAGATGCTGTAGTTATATTTACAAGCTATTATATTTACAATTTTAAAGCTAAGAAAACTCGGTAGCATCTTGTACGTTAAGTGGTAAATATCACTCTACGATTGCCCCCTGGAGTTTCCCTAGCTTTTCCCGTCAGTGGTATTGAACACCAACAAAAAAATCCCAGAGGAAGAGCACATGAGCGAAGCGAGTTTCGTATGCCTGTTATTTCAATATGGTTCTGATAAATTATGAACCGAACTGGATCACCAAACAATACTGGGGGACAAAAATGTCGAGCAAATCCAACAAAAGTGACTTTGGAACAACACAATTCAAACAATAGGCGGCAAGTTTGGTACCACTGGGTCATTTGGAATGTTTCCAAAGTGGCATACCGACAACGGCTGCTCATAGCGTAAACGCATTTATTGAAAACTCCCAAGACATTTACACGAAAGGTTTTTGTAAATATACTCCAGGCATCTTTGAATTGCGTAATACGGACGCTGAATTTGAGAATGTATCGGCCTTGCTTTATGGCTTACTAATAGACTATTTGGTCACAGTGTAATAGCATGCTTACCAAAGGATGACGGTCTAATAAAGCTCACTACAAATTTTCAAGAGTCTAACACAAAACGCTTATTTGATGTTAAAGCAGCAGCTAAGTCAACTTGAAATTTATGTTTAGGTGGCCAGTTCGTAATTGTTACCAATGCCCTGTATATATATATGCGACGGGAAATGGTTCCGTTACGGCTAGTACAATAGTTACAATACACTAACAGTATTTTTCCACAAAATGATGTCGCTACACTGGGCACAGGCTACGCGTAGGTTCCTAAACGAAATCTGTACTAATCAGATGGATCTGTCGGCAAGGTCCAGTGCAGTAGTTGACTCGATAACCCAACTCTTACGTTAACGGACCTCACCTGGTTTGTTAAAGCTAAGAGCATCGATGAAAAAGTTCACTGCATAAAGCAGATGTGGCAAAAAATTGCGAACTTTGCGTAATCGTTTGTGTGGGAAACGGACTGCAGATTCTATAGATATTGAAAATCATCAATTAAGCTATTTACGATCTGTAAGTTGAATATAAATTGCTGCTTGAATTACTACTGTAGTCATTGCTATCTACTGTATTTTAGACATATACTAAAGTATCACATAGTATTTTAACAACATGGAGATATTATTAGGGTGCTTCACTTACAAATATATTGCACAGTTCAATCCATTCTTTATTGTAATGACTTTTGTATCTTTTTTTTTCTCTCCAATTGCCAAAAGACATTTGCCACGTCTCATTTATAAAAGGTTGTAATAAAAATAAAGACACGCTATATACATATTCTAATACACCGTCATGTTTTTCCGCAGGTTTATCTAGTTGTATTTTCAGACCCATCAAACGCCAATCATAATATATTTAAAATAAAAATTTGTCTTTGTAGTCCAAAGATACCGCCCGGAGCTATCTATACCTTTCTCTATGTGAAGACGCCACTTCTCACTACCGGTAAAATCTGGTTCAAAGATCTGCCATGCTGACTACGTGTTACCCGACGCCAGGCGAGCTGCTGAGAGGCAATGAGAAGCCCTGCTCTTTTATGCTATTAATTTGTAGGACATTACGACCCCCTAATTCAAATCACTCAGGATGCCTGTCTATAGTCGTGACTGCAGTTTATGCCAGTACCGAACGTAAACCAGAAACATATGGCTGCAGTTTTCTCGCTCCTTCCTTATAACCTCAGCCGGTCCTCATCGATTTCAGATGGCCGATCAAAGTGTGGTGCATCCTTGAAATCCGAGATGTCATTATTAAACTTCGACATTCAAAGAATCAAATCGGCACCACAGATATCATAAAAATTTAATGTTGCTTTGGCAGCTTTTCCACCTCACCGAAACGCGAAATAGAGCAAACGTCGCAAAAATTTTTTGCCGGGAACTTCAATCTTTGTAGCCTGAGCTCAATGTAAAATTCCCTTCATTACACAACGAAATCACAACGAACCTACGCAAAAGAGAAAACACCTTAAATAGTTCATAAAAATAAACATATATTAGAGGATTAAAAGAGAAAGTAGACATTAAAAAAACCGTCGCTTTAGATAAATGCGTAGCATGGTAATTCCTAAACTACTTGATGTTACAAGATATGGCAACCGAATACATTGAGGATAATGTGCGTAAGCAAAATAGCTTCACAAAGTGTGTATCTGTAAGATGGTAAGCCCAGTGCAAGAGGCTATATATATATAAAAAAATAGGAAAATCTATTTCAATGAATAGCAAAATCTATACAAAAAATGATTTCTGCAGAAAATTTCAAAACAATATACTAGGTTCTGGTCTTTATAAGACTAACCTAGGAATCGCCCAATTAGCGAAGACTTGCTGTTGAATACAATGAGTTTATACACATATGGATGTAACAATAACTTGCAGTGTGGTCGATTCAAGAAAGCATATTTCCCTAAATGCCAGATTTTCGGTGTGAACTATGAGTAGATAAATATACTCATGTGGGCGAATCGTCATCGTACAGTTTCCCTGAACCGGACTGATTCCAGCATGTTTAAAAATAGACGCAGCAATATCATGTCACTATAACCTAACCTTCAATTAGATTGAGCGCATCAACGTTAATAGTTTGAGTTGAGCTACTACATTGAATTTTTAAACTTATTTAATGAGTTGATTCCTTGGCAAAGACAAACAATAATGGATAAAGAATATCATTGCCGCAATCAGATTAAAAAAATAAAGCTACACGAATCGCGATAGGGTATGACAAAAATCCAGGATTCAAGTATTAGCATTTGAAGATTTCTTTAATGTTAAGTAAATAGTTTTTTATTTTTTCCGGGCATGAAACACTATAAACCTTTAACCACTTGTGTAGATAAAGAGATTTTGCAGTTTCATACTATAGGAGTATTTTTTTAGACAAGACAGAAGAAAAACACAGCTAATTCAGTCTAACGAATCAGAGGATGCATACTGGCATTATTCAGCCAGCTTATATTCTAAAAGCCGAAATAACTAGTCTCTAACCTTGTCACAACTGCGCTAGGTGATGGGCTTCTACGTCGACTGTAAAGAGGCTCCCGGTTCCTGCGATTGTCGGCTCTATCCACCGTAAACCTGAAAGTACACGCCGCATTAATAGTCAATGACTTGCTTTAGCAGAGCTCTAATAACATTACATTTTTTGGCTATCATAATTTCAATTATTGGTGATAGCAAATAACTGCAAAAATCAAACTGGTATCTATAGCTTAGCAGAAGGTGAAATCAATTGTAGGCTGAATCCCTTAATAACGTGTACTTGGACAATATAAAACTAACAAAATAAACAATCCACAATAACAATGAAAAGTAATTATTTTTAAAGATTGTTAATTATTAATTTAAAAAATTTTGAATATAAGATGAAACAATCTTGGAAATAAGATGAAGTACTACCAGCATCAACAAACATGTGGCATATATATATGTAGACAACTTAGCGTGATAATCGACTACTCCGCTGGGTTGTTTTTATTTAGCCACCCCTTGTGCCTTAGGAGGTCTCATTGCTCAGCACCGTGTACAACGCACGGACAATAGGCAAGCGTGAACTGCTGAGCAAAACATTCGTTTCAGATTTCTTCCCCCTTAATGGCGGGATTCAGCCCCCTCGTTGTCCTCAAAGATAAAGACGAAATAAACCAGCCGTCATCGCAAAAAACTTCTTTCGTATCTGCTGGCAAAAAGACTTAAAACTTTTATTCATTTAAATATATAGGTAGTACTAGATAAAATAATCCACTGGAGCCTTGCTCTATGATGCGGTGAAAGCATGTATGTGCACGTCTCCAATTAAAGTGCGCGTACATTTACTTGCTTACCGTTTATCATAATAGATCATAATATTATACAGTATATAGCGCTTCATGGTTGCTGGGTCAAAGCGTTATCGAATTTCTCTCTATTACGCAATCATTGACGGCTTTACCTCTATGTATAAGGACCTTTAATATGAGGACTAATCACGTGCTCGGGGGGTGAGTGAGATACCCATACTAACTGAGGATTCAAAAAGCATTATACCTCTAAAACGACACAGAGAATTTTACCCGTTGATGTCAAAAAACCTTAAGTAGCTTCAGCAATACACGTTCGCAGCACCTCAAAACAGCTTTTGATTCGAAGTAATACAGTTTCAAACACTATCGCCAATGCCGGTGCTTCAAACAAGCTTAACATAATAGCTTCACTACTCTAGGTGAGCAACATAATAATCGCTAGAGCCTCCACAAATATGGAGCCACTGGCTCGACATCACTTTTAATTACAGAATTTTGGCTCTGCGAAAGACTACAATATATTAAATTATTTATATTATATACTATAATAATATATATTATATAGTTATATTAAATCAAGCTATAATCACCTGCTCATAAGTATTCCGGAAAACCGAATTAGTGTGCTTATAGGAAATGGAATACTGTAATTAAAAATTTACCAAGGTTTTTCTCATCCGATGTTATTGAGTGTAGCATCACACGTTCCAAAAAGCAACAATTTACAAAAAGCAACACCGCATGTTTCGCCGTGCGAAACATGCGGTGTTGCTTTTTGTAAATTCTCTTAGAAGTAACCCAGGTGCCTCAAATCTCCTACCGCTCTCTGGAAGCCCCCTTTAATTTGTTGTCTGTTATATGAATGGCAGATATAAAACATCCCAGAAAACTACTGCCTGGACGAGTGAAACTTTATCTGAGTTCATCTAAAAGGAAGTCATGGAGTTCCTCCATATTCGTTCCAAAAGCTCGGAATCTTGATCTATATCCTGCTTTCCCACAAATTGTGGGCTAAAGAGATAAAATTCTCTGATGCCAGATATATTTCCAATAGCCATACTTTCTCTGGCGCGCAAGAAAGGATTCAAGGCGGAGTTTACTAACAGAGGGCCAGTATGATTAACTAACCAGCCACTTCAAGAATTAAGCTACTTATTACGGAAGGCTGTGTATATATTACTAGCCATAACGGGTTATGTCAATGCCTTGTCAGATGTGTACGATTCCCTGGAAACCGGCCAATGAGGCACATTGCTAATGGAATAGAATCTACAATCTGCTAACAGCAAATAGCGAAAAAACACTACCTTTCAGAGGTATTTTAGTTTAGTTCTCGTCGATTTGGCCACTTGCGGATTAAACCATATGAATGTAACTAAAGGCTGGAAGGTCCTAGATGAGAAAGAAGATCTTTGAAGAAAGAAGAAACCATCATGAAATCGAGTTCTCAGTAGTAGTACATATATTGTATCGTAGCTAAAGATGCCACCTTTGAAAAAATTAAACAGTGGCTTGACTCCGAACGACGCCACTAATCTGCATCAACTGCTTGTGAGGATATGCGAACGAACAAGGATACACCTTAGTAAGAGGAAGCCGGTAAACCTGAAGCGCTGGCGACGTAAAGAAATGGCTGAAAACTGCAGAAGGCGCCAGGAAAAGGCCAGAAAAAGTTAATAGAATAAACAAAAAACGGAAACGTTCTTAATAACCTTCAGATTTCCAGGACACTTAGACACGGCGTTTAATACAGCAAACAATGATGCTCAAAGTAATTTTTAAAAGTGAGAGGCGATACACCGCGACCGCTGTCACAAATAAGGCAAAGTTGAACAAGGAAGCGAACGAGCAGAAGAGAGAAGCCATAAGAGTCCTCCTCCACAGCCATCCCGACCTTGATTATACGGAGCTTGTCAACTTTTATATGAAAACGGAATTCGTGCTGTTTCTTTACAAAAAGCTTGGCAAGTGCCAGTACCTACATGTTTATAATCTCTTGCAGTAATCATTAAGGTCGCCACAAATATGATTAAAACAAGTGACTTATCTGAGCTGAAACTGAAAATATAGAAAGGTCACGTTCATTTATAAAGGAAATTAATTTTACCGACCCGCATGTCTACTTGGAACACTGGCGAATAAGATCTAGGCCATTGCAGAGGAACTGAGAAACTTTGCAGAAGACGGGGAGGATTCGGCACTGCTGTCTGATAACGAGTGTAGCTTCATTAAAAGATCGATCAGCAACCGACAAGAGTAGATTTTTTTAACAATGATTTTGGATATAAAGGATACGTTTTATAACTTGCCTTTAAAATTGCGATGCTTAAAATTAAAAGATAGCAACGTCCAGCCGTACTTGTTCACATTGCTTTCAAAGCTTGTTTAAAGATAAGACCATCGGTAACAAAAGTACGTCCTTATTTACGATTGCCGGGGTTACGTAGAGGTCATTACATGACCTCTTATATGGAACCTTGTATATGACAGGAATTCTTCGCCCGGCAGAATTGCTGATTAAGGTTGAAGTAATAATATATACAGCCGATCAAAGGATAATTGGCCGCGCAAGAAAACCGGAGATCAATCAGTTAGTTTAACAAATATCTTAATAAATATGCATGGCTAAAGTTAGGCCTGGAAAAATTAGTTGGCAATAAGAAAGCCAATAGGAAAATTGTATGAGCCATGTCAAACGCCGATAGGCAGAACGAACAGGCTTATATCTGCAGGAGAACTACTGTACCTAAAGTAACGACTTTTAAACCAAGGAAATTTCTTCGCATAACATGTGTGTCTTTAGGGTATCAAATATTCTGGACGCTCAAAATCTACGCTCCACTGGTGCTAACGGGTTCTACACCATGGAAGCTGAATGCACTAGGAAGCCGCGTTCTGTGGAGAGATTCGATGAAGGACACCAGCGAGGCAACTCCGCGGGTCTGGAAAAATAAGTGTGCGAAAATCCCAACAAAGGCATCGGATACAATAGTCATAAAGATATTTATCATAAATGAATGAGTTCCATACTTGCTTCACATGAAAGAGGTTCTGGGCTAGTGGTGTCCGATCCGAATGCAAGGGTATTACTCAAACCTTTTACTAAAAAACAGGGACTGTTAACTGCTGTAACTTGCATACTGCTTAGCAGCATCATTTGAGCAGCCATTCATGAAAACGCAAACGAACAAAGATCTCCGATGCTCAATTTACCTACAGTATGGGACAAAACTATCAGTTGAAGGAGAAATGTACTACTAAGTACCATCAGTTGGAGAATGTGCTGCAGTTATAAAAATCCCAGTGATGTATAATTCTAAAGCCAGTTCAACCTCTCACCAGTTCAGCCACTGTCGAAAAACCCAACGTTCAAAATGTCCGCCGAAGCGCTTATAATACATGTAGTATTTGTAACCAAGTTTAAAAAAAATACTGTTTAAAAAAGTTGGGAATGGATATTCGAAATATGCTACCCTTAAATATCAATCTGAGAATTGAGAGAAAATTTCTAGAAATTCTGTCCGTACTGATCAAACAGTTCTGGACGGATCATTAAGCATCTCCCAGGTTAACGTCAATAAAGGTAAATATAGGAATATAGTATATATTATTATTTTTTTATATTCATCGCCAAACAGCCTTGTGTAGATGACCTGCATTAATTTGTTTTACGTTAGCTGCGAGAGCGAAAATGAAACAATATATAACCAAATATAAGTAAAATATGTCATTATTAAAAATGCCTGAAACATACTCAAATAATCATTCTGTTAGACTGACAGACGCGATCTTAGGATTCAGGTTTCTAAAACTTGCTACTTTTTTTTTTAATTCCAAACTTATACCAAAATAGTGCATTTTCGACTTTTAGGTAATTTTCATAGTAGGGCCATACGGCGTAACCATTACAACAAGACGTGGATATTGGCAGCGGCCGTTACTTCAGGCAGTTTTGAAACTGCGAGAATTTCTATGCCGATTTGATACTTTACCAAAGAAGTGATTCAAGGTCCTTATGCGATATCGGTATGTAGGTTCTCCAGAAATTCGAAGCCAATCCTATCAGAAGGAATACAGTTCGAAGAAAGTAACATCCTTTCATGAAGGTAAGCTTAATGTTGATATTTTAGTAAAATGTAAAAGTGACATGACAGTTACCACCTAGGAAAATGTCTGATTGTATATGAATCGCTGCGTCGATTAGAAAGGTGATAACACGTGAGCACGGAGAGGAGTCTGCTGTTTCGAATAGTTCATTACTACCTCTAGACCGGTTGGAAGTTATAACAATTAGTAGTAATAAAGGAAATCTCGGAAATTTGAACTCAACTATGTTTTTGTTACAAATGAACTTACTTAAATATCCGTCATTATGGCGGGAGGCTTGCAAAGGATCTGCACTACCATGTTCAGGCGGGGTGCAATAAAATAGTCCGATTAGATTAATATAGAAGTGGGTCAGATCGAAAATTTAAAGGCGTATTTATTGGTACTCAGGCGTTTATTCAAAGTTGATTTCACATTTCTTAGAAGGTAGACATTAACCTAATACCTTTAAATACTATTAATAATACTGTTAAACAAATCATCCGATTCGTCGAAACACGGTTGCACAGGTCCTCAGTTAGGAGTGTCCAAAAGAATTCTGCTTTTTTATCTGGTATTGCCCAAATTCCAATTAAGTTCCAATTACCAAATCACTAAAATATGCGTTTGATGAGGACGAAAGAGATACATTTTTGAAGATATTTTCAATACTTCAGTTGCAATCGCATCTAGTGGAGTGGCTAGTGGCTCAAACCACACGGTTAACTGATCAAGTTCATCATAATTTGATGCATTTGAACGCGATATTTAAGGATCTAGCAGTTAGCCACCAAATCAACTGCACTAGGTCGGGCCTTCGCTAGGTCAATACGATCGGTAATTGGTTAAGATTTATTTTTTCATATGCTTGGAGGAGAAATTAAATTCATTTTTTAAGTTTCTGATTGCAAACATCTTTTTCACTAAAATAGTTTTCGCCGACTGCATATAGCCAAAAACGTATCACCCTTTTCTGTCCATGTCAGCGCGTAAAATAGTTAGCAGTCGTTATTTCAAGAACTCGTTATCGTATCATGAAGTAATTATCCCATAAACGTTAAAAATCGTTCGTATACCTCCCCACAACTAAAGCTTGTTTCCTTTACTAACTCAATAGTCGATTGAGTGATATGAAATAGAAAAACAAATTTAAAACTGTACGTGGTATGTAAATAATGACAGGCTCCCGGTCATAATATTTTTCAGGAATCTAATTTTTATACTTATTAAATGACCAATTGATTAATTACTACTAATTATTTTTTATCAACTGACTGTGCATTAAACAAAGCAGCAAACTTTTCCGGCACATGTCCTCACCTTCCCAATCGACGCAGAAGTTGTCACACAGTCCGATTACTCTCCATGACGCTTGTACACAAATATTGGCGTCGAACGACATAACGAAGCTTTGGCTTCCCATGGCTCTTTCTGAAAAAACGTTACCTTGGCTGAGCTCTGCCACCTTTTTAAAAGTTTGACCGTGGACTTTAAAATGCCCTCTATATGGTTGCTATAATGTTTGCGTACTTTCTTGTCTCGAAAGTTGCTATTATGTACTGCAAAGCTAACGGGATAGTTACAGATTGTTTTTTAAATTTATTCCAAGCAACTGTGGACAACTCCTCTGCATCATTTGTTGAGTCTAGACTGCGAAAGCTTTTGCTTTCTAGTTAGGTATTTGATGTTAACCAACTTTACTGCTTTCCTTTAGATATATATCCTATGCATATATTGTTAAGATGCACATTTTTTCCAGAACCCTTGTACGGCGGAAGGAGAAGGAGGCGCTTTCTTATATTTAAATGACTATTTATGTTAGATACACTCGTTATTATTGACTTGTCGGCATAGTTTGTCTCTATATGTCTCTGCTCCACCAACCGTAGTTTGTTTGACTATATGAAATTGCAGTTAAAGATTTACAGGCGTTAACAAAGAGAGCAGCATTGTTGACTTTTGTGAGGTAGTATAGTTAGTTTGTAAGGCATATACGTCTAGTATAGTAGTCATAGTGCGTTCTTTTGCAAGCAACGCAGCGCTTTTTCTAGAGTTACCTAAGCTGCACTAAAGGGCATGAAACTGAAAGTACTTTAAAAGGATGTAGTATGAGTGGCATAGTCAATGAGATACATTACGATATTTGTGAGCACCCATCAATCGAAACACCACCAAAGATGCTACAACGCATTATTCAAGTACGTATTCAAAGCATTATTAAAGCAAGTGTCGCACCTTAGCTTATGCATTTGCCGTTTTCTGGATTGGCTTTAGTGGCTACACTTCAAAATGGAAATTTAGTCTGTGGAAAAAAATTGCATGAGCAGGTAAAATAAACCTTTGAAATAGAGATATACTAGGCGGGAAGCATTACTGCTGCGCGTTTCCGGGGTATTTTACAAACCAAATAGATCGCTCCTAACAAAGGTCACGTTTATTTCTATCATGGACCATGTAAGCGTAAACCTTGTGGCTTCTAGCACACTTAGAATCAATATAATCCACTTATGTATATGTTATCATTCATCTGTGCTAAACAACAAAAGGTTTTTTGAATTGAAATACACTAGAATAGGTACTCCAATATAATTAAGCAGTGTATTAACTCACATCGTTACATACATGCATAGAAACAGGGAAAATCCTCAATTGTGTGTGTTCGTGCTTACTTGTTTGTATGAAATGGTTCTTACTTCAAACATCTCAGAAATTTTGCTAAGGTAATTACTAATACATCATATATATTATTAATAGTAAAAGCACATGAAGCACAAATGCTGATCTCCGTGAGAGTAGGGGTATGTTATAATAAACCTTCAGTATTATCAATTCAATATGTGACAATATATTCCATATTACAAAAATATATTACAATATGTGTTATTAAAAGGTAAATAATATTGCTAAAACATCATTCATTTACCTGGATATTGGTGGGGATTCGGTACGTCTATTTGTAAAATCCAATCGGCCACTTCTAATCATTTCCACACTTGTCTCCACCGGCTGAGTTCCCTGCATATTCTGTTTACGCAGAGACATTGCATCGATGTT
Organism: Varroa jacobsoni; assembly: GCF_002532875.2. Lineage (NCBI taxonomy): Eukaryota > Metazoa > Arthropoda > Arachnida > Mesostigmata > Varroidae > Varroa > Varroa jacobsoni. Next base: position 48,089 of record NW_019213941.1, on the reverse strand, counting down.
TCGTGACAGTCCGTACTCGAAAACTGCAATAGACCAGCCGGACCTCCTCAGCAATAGGAATTTATAGCATTGTCCATGCATACTAGGACTCGATACAACATCGTATAAAGTGACATACTTCTACATATAGTTTGGTTTCTCCCAACAACCACAAAAATACTTAAATAAAACGCAGTGCTACCAATTTCGCTAAGCATCGCAAGGAACCGACACAACCGTGTTTTGGCCTTTTTTGGGTAAAATCTATCCATGGAGTATTACTTCATTTTATATTAATTTTAAAACTTTTTAAATTCATTTTTAAAGGGAAACTGATTTATAGGTACTCGCACTACCGGCACTTTTTTCAAAAAAGATAATAACAGTCACACCATATAATCTTGCAAGAGTGAATGCTGTTTGCTAGTTGGGTCTGAAGAAAGCATTGATAAAATTCAATAGAACTGACTGTGCGACTGAATTTGTATCGTCCCCAAAAACCAAGCCTACAGTCGGCAGCTTTCCAGTTAGTAATGGCGTAAATCCGATGAAATTTACGAATCAAATAAACCAACATACTAAAAGAGCGAGGAAATGTTTTAGATAGCCCTAAAAGGCCACCGCTGTATATGCAATTAAATCAAAACACGGATTATAACCGGGTTTACTTGAAAATCGCTAGATTTATTTTATTATCGTGTGTTCGTTTGTAATATTCCGTCTTATTACATCATCGTTAATCTAATTGCCATATAAACACAAGTGCGTGTAATAGCTTAACCAACTGTATTAATTACCGCACTACAAATGTAGTACAGTGGTATAGTCAAATCTACTCTGCAATATTAAACCGAGTATAAAATCACCACCATGCACAAGCACTCAAGTGTTTATAACGGCACAAAGCATTAGTCAAATTCGTCAGAGTCTAAGGAGCCCAGGGTCGTGAGTCTGCAACGAGATATGATGTGTCGAAAAAAACTGAACTCACCTATCTTGGCGCAGGGACGTTCAGTCGGTGTTTCTGGCCCCTGCTGTCCCCGTCTCGCGTGACCCCAACCCTCATCATCATCAACAAAACCTTTTCACCACACAGCAAACACAGACACGCACACACCAAACCATGTCGTTGGCTACAATTTCTTTGTAAAAACTGCGTTCCAAATTTTGTAATTTTTCTATAACATAAACGGATTAAATAAACATCCATAAAGAACACGAATAAGGTAATATAAGACCTTGGTTCAAACATTAAGCACTAATTAACAGGAAGCCATTCAAGTAGGAATCAGTAGAAACAACTCTTTGCAAGCACATGAAGAACATTGATCACCCAAGATATTGAAATAACAGTTATAATATCAGGGCCGAACTAAGGGAGGTAATATGACTATACACAACTTGATCGCTTTCAAGTCTAATTAACCACCAAATCTGTCCAAAATTAAACTACACACAAAAGACACTACTTCGTTATCTTGTCCGTTCCTTTTTACTTGTAAGGAAAGTACAACACAGTTGACTTCTAGTGAAACATTTACAAGATGATTCACCATACACATTAGTCATCCTTTGTTGCTGCTTCTTCATTTTCTTTAATTCCACTCAACTAGTCAAAATCATTACCCTACCTTCCTTCTCATACACCAGTATACACAGCTGTTCCACAATATGGGTTACATAGATTCTTAAAGTGTATCGTTTAAATGGCTTTGTAAAACACCATGGGTATATTACAGAATAAATTTACAGTTGTCTTCATGATATAATGTTTATGTATATATATCGCGGTTATAATTTGTATCCGGTTGGCTATTCCATACAATGTTCTGAATATGAATCCGTATCGATCGCTTCTTGCCTTTAAAATAAATGTATTGCTCAACTTTTGTAATAATGTGATTAAGTTCACCAAGCTACTATATATCGTTGAGCTCTCCCCGAAAAGGCAAAAAGTCAGGTAAGCTATTTGAATAGATACATCCATATATGGTACGCCTTATGCGAAATAATATATTACATTGGTATGCATAATAATAATGGTTGCGGCATTGGTCACTACTATTTACCTAGATCCTAGCGTTAAAGATAGTTATATTGTTCATCATGTCCAAGTGCTTTGAATATTGTTTACTCTGATGTTGATGTTTCCTCCTTAGTTTTTCCCATCCCCAGCCTTCAGTGAGAACCCCTTTAACAACTACAGTAGTTTTGTGATAATTGTCTGTCTTTACTTGGAAATTATAATTTGTGGTGAATTTCCATTCACGCAAAACATTCTCCAGCTTCGGTGCTTTCAATCAATATAGATTAAAGATACGGAAGTCAAAAGTATTATCATTATTACGTTGTAGAGAAAACACTGCGGCTGGACTGGTCAATAGATAATCTAGGCTCTTACAGTCTTCATACCAAATCAAAATAATATATAGGTTGTTCTTGTTTGCGGGTGACAGGATAGCATGTGAAGCTTTCATTGCAATATTTCATACTTCTTTGTTATTCTTCTGTTATGTTCTAACGTTGTATCGATGAAGTGGTTCGTCGTTATGCCTGCCGTGTACGTCGAAGGGCTGCCAGCAGCACCTACTTACTGCCAGCGTCCTTGTCGTTTTCGCCACCTGATCCATCGGTGGCTCCACCGGATCCTCCACCGAACATACCGCGATTCCCTCGAAAACCTCCTCTACCAGAGCGGGATCCCCCACGCATCATACCACGAGTAGGTCCTCCGCCCAGGCCGCTAGAAGGTCCTCCACGACTACCAGGACCACCGCGCATTCCTCCACGTCCACCACGCATCGGAGGAGCATCACCACCGAATCTATAAATTGTTTCATTAAAGTAGAATAACAGTCCTTTGCATAATTATTACCATTTATTGTGTAGTATGTGACAGAGTATTGTAATCATTAGCATACAAAATACACTTTCTTTATGGAATCTAACTTGGGGCGTTCTGCTTATTTTTGTTTTACAGCGTAACAATCTTTACTTATACTATGACTCTGGAGAACTTTTAGATCTTGATAAAGCATCTGGCTTTAATCAACTAAGTGGTACTAACGGTTTCTCAACAAAAACCATAGACAGCCCTAGCCCTCGGCAACCTGTCACAACGAGTGCATATAAAAAACGTGGAAAAGGGAAAAACAATTTATATTGGAAGACTATCGGACCATACACACGGATTTGCAGAAGAATTATTTTTTATAAATCATCAATAATTTAAAAGGAAAGGCTTACAAAGGATTGTATCGAAGGATTTGAATTCGGAGCAAACAAATTCTTGAATAAAATGTCATAGATCTTTACCACAATCATAGACCGATTAACAACCTCGTTGTTTGTATTTTTCGGAGAAAAACTCGATGTTATATTTCCTCAGTCCCCGTGATTACCAGATCCAGCTTTCTATAACTTCTTTCGTTTTCGCAAGGCGTAAGAGGTACCTATATAAAAAAGATTGAGTAAATCCAAGAAAAAACGAAAACAGACGACATCTACTCCTACGTTAAAAAGCAACTTCGAAGGCTGGAAAAAAGCAATGCAAACGTGCATCGAATCCGGCGGAGGTCACTTTGAAGGTGATAACTAGGATTTAGGACACCAGAATCAAATTCCTAATACTTGTCTAATTTAGAACTAAGTTAGCCCAAAATTGGCCTCAAATTAAATGTGGTTTGCTTCTTGTCCTGATGGCTCAAAGCTTAGCATTGGACGCACATGATTTTCAATTGCATGGTTATGACATTTTCGAAGTTCAGTGTCTGAGACGGGAAGAAAAACGCAAGCTTCGTTTATCAATTTTTAATGCATGCTTTTATATCAAGTTTAGCAGTGTTTCTACTATAAATGTATATACGTTAATCTTAGTCACACATGTCACATAACATATGCCATTTGCAGGATCGTCAACAATTCGAAACCTCCTTAGTTTGAAAGGGCTTTTCAGTGCGCCGTTAGCAGACAAAATTGGCTAGTGAATACTCCAGGCCTTGAGAAGCCTATGACTGAAAACCAGTTGAGATAATTCGGGAGGAACCAATTCAGAAGAAAAACTATCTTTTAGGTTCAAGAATTAAAACTCAGTGGTAAAAGTTTTGTTACTCAAAGACTATAGCAGCGATTTGTTGAGACACTAGGCAAAAAGGCCTGGAGCAAAAGAATCATTTCAAGAACGGTGCGTGGAGTATTCACGACTAGCAAGGAAGTGACTCGATGTCAGAATTGGAAGGACAAAAAGCGAAATCGAGGAAGCTATTCATGAGGGCACGGCTTAGTCTGCAAGCTCTGTCCTCCAAAATTAATTTCACGTATAGCGTTAATCTCCTTCTTAATCTATTGAACAGTGAGCAAAAAATTGACTTCAGGCCAACTGGAAATGGGTGAAGTGTGCTTCACGTACAATTGGCGCAATTATACTCAATAAATAATTTGTAATGTATGGTTTAACCTCTACCGCTAGCTGGAGAAACAGCAAGTGAAAAAATGGCGACACTTTGAGAGAAATCGGGTTCGGTAGCAGTGTCGAATAGGTTCGGTCGTAAAATGGTGGTATTGTTATTACATGCAGTGGACATTTGAGGCATCCGCTACAGTGAAATTTTCGTCAAAAATGAAATAATGAATATAGTCTGCTGTCTCGAATTCTGCGATAGGCCCATGAATCGTTGTTATAACGATCAGAAGCACGCAGTTTGGTTACATAATGTCAAAAACAGACATACAACATACATTAAAAAATCGTTGTTCTAATTGAATTAGTTTAAACTTTAGGCAAATTAGGGATCTGCCGGATTCGCTTATGAAAGCCTAATACATGTTACGTGACACTTGATCCCGAATCCTGAACAAATATTTCTGAGCGGCAACTGCGGTATATCGCCTGGAATTTACAAAATTTGAATTTTGAAGTGTTTCTCGTTTGATTTTTCTCGTTTTCTTAAAATTCAGTCTTCTCGAGATCTTTCAAAATCGTTGAAGTTGTTTCCAAGATTATCCAGATGTTCTTTTTCCCGACGTTATTATTATTTATTATACCAATAATTACTTTTGCGCCATGGCCGGATTCTAAACAGAACTAGCTTTATTCCTTAGAAGAACATGCTCATGTGATGATGTCTCTGCCAGCTGCGACAAGAACTTCGTTTGCTGTTTTAGAAACTAGGCTCGACGTGGTCTGCCTATTTGGAATTGCGGCCTAAAACATTATTACTCGCATCATAACGGTTTTAAATTGAAATGATGTAGTAATTTCTAATTTCTATTTACAAGAAATGGCAAACAACGTCCTGACGTATTCATTGATAAGGATTAACAAATATGTGGGCAAGCCAGTTTTGCAAAACACCTTTGTGTAGTTCTTAATACAGTATTATTAACCAAACTCGTTTAAAGTACCACCACATGGATATGCCTCTTTATATAAAAAAAAAAAGCCTAGTTTCAAAAGCCGGCCACTGCGCAAAAGTAATCATCGGTGTGGCCAAAACGTCTGACGACATTCCGGCATGAAACTATATTCAGCGGAAACCCTCAGCATGCTTATAGTTGAAGCTAGCATAAAGGTCGCTAGAAGTCAAAAACGCCAGGTGCTGTATGACCAGTTTTAGTTGACTTACTTCTTGAACACATTATGTCGGCCGTGCCAGTACCATCGCATATTCAGCAAGTCTGTACGCATTGGAATAGATAGTCATTCAGCAGTGTTAAAGACCACCTATATCTAGAGGAACTGCGGTGTTTTTAAACAAGTTTTTCTCCGGTTTAGCCTATCTACTAGGGCACGACTTTGCTGGCGCAGTTTGTGTATCAGATATGCCTTGTGCCAAACCGTCTTCCACTACAACGTCATGCAGGATATTAGAGAAAAGTTGGCTAAAAAATAATAGGGAAAAACAGAGCATTATCTTTGAGTGCCAATATGTTTCTCAATGGGACAGACACAGTAAACTTGCTGCTGCTATCAAATGATATAACTCCACCATGCTGATATAAGTTGAAAACATGCCTCATATTAAATTAACGGATAAACTATTCAGTATACGTCACGTTTTTTGAGAAACTTAATTTTCATATTTCAAATGAGGGACGCGTTCACAAAGCCTAAAAATGTATTCTTGTTCGTAAAATATGGTTTCGTGAAGTCTCCTTTTTATGCGACCTATGGCAGAGATGAAGTACATAGTATTTCAAAAAAAAAATATGTCATAAAAGAAACATATGCCATGTTAGTCTTAGAGACTGATCATACACGCCGATGGTATTTAGATTTCCGTAACAGGTGCAAAAGGTAAAAACGCTAGTTTTTAATATGATAGGAAAATGGGTTTAGACTTAAGAGGTCAAATCTCCATTAATACACATAGGAGCATCAAATCCAACTTTTGACAACCAAAACTTGGTTAGCTTAAATGATTAAAATATTGGGTGTACAGCTGTTATCGCTTGATTCTCTGGAAGAGGACACACATTCGACAAACATAAATTTTAAGTCGTGTAACTGCTAGTGTACAACAGGAATAAATGCAGTACTTTTCACATGTTAGTAATTCATCTCGTTCAGAAAAATCCACATTTGTATGTACTGTGCTAGGAAGATCAATTGAAATTCTACCCCTTAAGGTTTGAATGTAAATTTACTCAAACAACAGAAAAGAAAGATTAGCACAGAGGTTTGATTTAACTGGAACAAATTGAAAATAAATTTTGTGCTAGGACATTTCTACTTACTGATGATATTTTACCGGCGGCAGAGTGTAAACATTGAAACTTACATATTATCGTGAAATAATTAGGTGTACAACAATATACATCGTTTACTTTTAGAAAAAAATTAATTGAATAGCAACTGCTAAACTTCTGTGATTTACCGACAACAAACCCTCTGCTCTTGCTACGATAAATTTGTAGTTTCGTTTTAGAAAGAACAGACTTGCTTACGTCATCAAGAACATTGAATGAACGTATGCCCGCTGCGACAAGAATCCCACCAAAATTTGTCCTTATTTATTCCGAACACCCTGTTTGTAAACGACTCGAAGCACAACTTTAGACTGTTTGTATCTCTCTCAACAATATTTAATTGTACTTCTTCAAAACTGCCGCTATAGTTTTACATATACGTTCATCTATATATAAATAAAAGCTCGTTGCAAATAGAATGTATTTGCGAGTTACAACCATAACAAAAGCCAGTGGTTCGGCATCGAAATTTGAGCATAATGCCAATTTCAGATTTCTTCGCACTGGGTAAGGCACCAAAAAATAAGCTTTCTGGGCTGCTTTTATAAGCAATGTAGGCATCGGAGATGAGTATGCAAGGCAAATACAGCAGGAGCTAACTCCAGCACAGCAGAAACGAAAATTCTTTGGTAGATAGAAAAGTATGGGCCTACGGGTCGATCGACGCAGTCGAAACGTGTAGTTCTTGTAATCTGTCCGTGTAGATGAGTTTGTTTACGAAAACATACATGAATTACTCGTGAAGTCATTAAAATCAAACTAGTACTTTCTTTAACTGTCAATTGATGTGCCTAACAATAATTAGAAGAATAAAACTAAAATCCGGCCAATATTTATGTTCCACTCAGAACATCCCTAAAACTAAAGTGCCAAGTGAAGGAGGTATAGTATAGTTTTTAAGTGCAAGAGCCCAACCTGTGAGATCCAAATTGTTTAACAGAGTACCGCTCTTTCCTACCTAAATGAAGTAGTCTCATACTAACGATGTCTCTATACTTTCAGAGCGGTTGCATAATATCTGTCAATGCGCGTGCTGAAGTCATAGTCGCCACTGACTTTTTGGCTGGTTATTGAGTTGTGGCTATCCTGTAGCACGTTTTCGCCCTTGGTCCACCTGTTTGAAATTTCTTGCTGCCAGGACTACAAAAATTGACGTACGTTTCGTGAAACAATATATCGACGCCAAGTGTTTTTGGATTTTTCCTGTATAATACTCAACCGTTGCTTAATGCGATATACGGACACTGCTTTTCATCAGTAGGCGTCCTTTATCAATTTATTTATTCAGCAATAAATGCTCACACTGAATTTCGAAGTCTATAGACTTTCCTACTGTATATACTCTTATTCAGAATTTGGCAAATATCATTAATAGAAATTTTCTATCATTTCCCTCAAAGCTGCCACAGTTAAATAAAGAAAATCCGACGATGAACCTCAATGTATCCGAAACTTAAATCCATTTCACTTTAAGGACTTGTGCAGTTAACTTTTCAGGTAGGTTTTTTTCATAAATGTAATCACGACAGGAATTGCTTTCTCTAAAGCAAAAAACGCGTGAACCAGTTGATTCAAAACTTGATGTTTAATACACTACATATGTAGGCATCTTGCAACCTTAGATAACGAATGCAAAAACGCGTTGAATGAAACAATTCGGACAACTATTGAACGGTCTAGAAAAATAAATTTTTTGCACATCTAAATCAAGAAAAGGAGGCATTAGCTGCAAAATAACTGCATAATTCAAACAAATCATAACAATTTGTAGACACGTCCAATAGGCCTCTTTCATAGCGGGATATTTTCACTTTGTGCGTACTTTCGTTTATTAAACGATGAATTTGCTACGGCTATATTATAACTATAGACTAAATCCTATTATAAATCAAATAAAATAAAGGTACTCACCCAGGAGGACCATTCATCCACGGTGGAGGTGGTCCATCAATAAAAAGTGGTGGTCCACCGAAGGGTCCATCGTCTGGGCCAGGAACACCCATGGGGCATCCGGGGCCCCCGCCACGCACACCTCTTCCACCACGCATGAAATTTGGCGGTCCCCCACGGCACCCTCGCATACCTCCTCGGTAGCCAGCTTCAAAGGGGGGTGGTCCACCAACGTCGCTACCGGGTGGTCCTCCAGGAGGACCACTTAATCCCATTGGCCCACTATGACCTATCATCGTATTGCTAGGACCGCCTGCTCTATTTCCACGCATTCCGAAGCCTCCACGCATGGCAAGACCTCCTCGATTAGATGAATTATCAGGCGCTCCCGGTGGGCCACGACCCACCATCCCACCTCTCCCCAAAGGCCCACCATGTCCGTCAGGCCCTCCCCGGCTCATAGATCCTCCACGTAAAGGAGGCCCACCTCTTGACATTAGAAACCCGCCACGCCCTCTTGCTGGTCCTTCTGCTACCGAAGATCCATCCCACGGTTTACGGCCATCGTCGTCGGCATCCTCAAATCGTGACCTTTTCAATTCACCAGCACTTGCGTCTTCGCTGGGTCTTTTATTAAGCGCACCGGTAATACCACCGCGCCCAGAAGGACCTCTGAAGCCACCTCGTTGCGAAGGGACTGCGACTGGAGCACCAACACGGCCATCTGGCCCACCCGGCATGCCAGCCATAGCCAGCATTTTCTCTTGTAAAACACCTGTGGTTTCGGATACGTTTTCTGCTCTAGGTGCCTGGTTAGTCAACGACCTCCCCAAAGGTTCTTTGTTAGCATTGCCGGAACGGTCGTCGTCTGCGTCAGAAAATCTTGATCTCCGAGGTCCACTAAAGTGAAAGGCAATCAAAAAGAAAAATGGATTTTGTACTAAAGGCATTTAACGTTTTTACCAGATTAAGGAGAGTTACTAATGTACTCAGGATTATTGGCTAAAAAACTTGCTATTGGAAATTAGAATATATTGAAGTAAAAAAAAGCTGTGTATGACTAAAGTCCCACTTATATCCAAAGAACTTAATTTAGTTTACTTCTTATGAATTTCTATGGTGCCAACTATAGTCCGTCAAAGTATGCTGTAGTGACTCGTAAAGCGAGCATTTCAGAAGATCTGAAGATTGGGGTTTAACTCTGTGCGAAATATAGAAGTAGATTCTTTGTGCAAACGTGGAATTTAACTTCGAAAAGCAAATTCGTCAGACTCACCGATCGTCTGCTCGCCTTCCGTAGCGCTCTTCGCCTTTCTCACGATCCCTGCGCCCTCGGTCACGATCTTTATCTACTCTGTCTTTGTCTTGCTCTCGACAGTCTCTATCGTCATATCTTGACCCTCGTTCTTTGTCCACCCCAAATCTTGACGGTAATCCTCCGTCAAAACGAGAGCCTCCACAATTGTCACCTCCCGCTCCTCCAATTCGTACTCCTAAACCGCTTCCTCGACCACTGTCAAACCTACTATTACCACGGTCTGCTTCACGATCAAATGGCCGTCTGTTTCCATCTCCTACTGGTCTATCGTGGTCACCGTCTCTTCCACCAAACCTTCCAGGAGACGATCGGTCCCGTCCCACTACGGAATTCTGATTGTTACCACTGTCCCTTCCCTGGGGACCACCGGGGCCCCACAGTGGACGGCTATTTGTGTTTTCCTCAGAACCTGAAGAGTAGTTTACATAAGCATCTATTTTTTTAGTTCAATTAAATTTATTTAAAGTAAATTAAATATGCACTGGTAGAACCTTCATATTACCTTTAATACTATTGAATTTGCAGTAATGTATGCATAATAATATCCTCACCTCTCTGTAGCCACGGTTGCTGCGATTGCCGCTGACCTAGTCCTGGAACGTTGAATTGTCCTGGTGGTTGCTGGTAAGCCCCCTTGTTATCTTGTGGAGGGTAAGCACTTTGCTGCTGTTGCTGCTGCTGTTGAGGTGGCGCCCACGGTCCCTGAGGTTGCTGTGTGCCTCCAGGAACCTGGGTCCATGGTGGTTGCTGTTGTTGCTGCTGATGGGGATGAGGCTGTTGATGCATACCATTAAGAGACGGTGGCGCGGGGGGCGCATGCAAAGGAGGCCATTGTGTTTGTGCGGCATGAGCAGCCTGCTGTTGTTGAATTTGAATCTGTTCCTGTTGTTTCAGTAGTTCTTTTTTGGCTAATAATTGTTGTCTCCAGCTTGTCCACTGTTGTTCGTACCGCTTAAAAGCTTCCTTATCGGGATGATTACGATTCTCATCAAGCCATTTGTTGTATGATCGCTCCCAATCATCGAATTGCTTTTGAAATGATTCAAGTGTTTCAGGGGGGACAACAGGTGTAGCTACCGTAGTCTGTGCAGACTGCTGTTGTTGCTGCTGTTGCGGGTAGGAGCTCCACGCGGTAGGAGCAGAGGGTGCAGCTGTAACGGCAGGAGTAGTTGTGGTTGTCTGTCCATATCCTCCTGTAGCAGCGGCCGCTGCAGCCGCTGCTGCTCCAACTGCTTGTTGTTGCCACTGCTGAGCGTAGTGCGCCCAAGCTTGCTGCCATGCCGCAGTTGCCGCCGGATTCTACAATCACAGTTATACGAAATTGTTAAAAAAATTTAAAAGAACATTTGTACTACTGTAGTACTACTTTGTAGAGAATGAAACCTACTAATAAAAATTGTCTAAAGAACCAAATCTCAAATCGTAATTAAAAAATGTTTATAAAAGGCTGAAAAAATCCGTAGTTTACCCAAATTAATTTAACTACAGACGAAATGCGGAGATAAATCCTTGAGTTTAGCACTAGCCGATGATAGCGTAAAAAACGAGCTATCTTATCAGCTACAAAGACTTCTTCATAATCGTCCATTAGCAAAACGTAGTATGCTACCAAACCTTTTTCTTCAATTTTCTGATTATATTTGATAATATTTCATGATCTTTTTTGTTGTATTTTCGGCATGTATTTCGCTGTTATTATTTTTAAAATAATTTACTGTGAAAGTCTCGCCAAAAATTGCACTTAGCCATGCTTAACTTGTGTGTGTTTCCTTCACAACAACAACGTCGCAACGATTTGCTCTGAAAATAAAATGCAATCTCTAGAGACTGAAATGGTGATCACGAACTAAGATGCTGTTTGTTGTTTACATGGCAAGTGCACCTAAAAGACGTGGATATTTGCCACCAGATCGCACTTTATGAATATTATGCTTTGCTTTATTTGCGTAAGTTTTGTTTATTAGCAAACCAACGACTCGTTCAACTCGGTTTTCAAATATTTCCGACCTGACTATTTTTTCATCATCTAATATTAGTTTTACCGCAATTTGCTAATTTTGCTGGCTTAATATACTTGAATCGCAAAGTTTTAGCACTACCCTCTACTACCTAACTTTTCTTTTGTTTTCGTTCAGAGAGTCAAATCGTCCTTTATTTTCGTAGTTTTTAAAAAATTACGAAAAGTACGGGTGGAGATAATAGATTTATACGCCTTTCGGCTCTTTTCCTTGAAAATGCAATTCGAATGTCAGGTTGATATATCACGTCTTTTATTTTTTCTAAATACAATAGACAGCAACAGAAGTGCTGAATTAAGGCAGTATCAAAAAATTTAACAATTTTTTGAAAATCTGGCAGGAATTGGGTTAATGTGGTGGCTAAAACACAACAACTATTCGTTTTTTACACATTTTGCTTTAGGAGCAATATTTGGAATAGAAGTTGCCGTCACGTAAAATGAAGCAAGAAACAATCGATTAGGGTATTTTAAAACAACAGCTATCTCATTGCACAAGAATTAACTGTAAGGTTTTATAATCATTTGGGACTGGAAAAAATATACTACACATGCGCCATATTGCTATTTGTCTGCGAAAACGTTTAATAGAAACACTTACGAGAAATGCATTTTGTCTGCAGTACAATTATTTTTGCTGTTCAAACCACCGTACCTTATATATATGTATATTAGGTCTAAGGTATATATTCCATTTGCTCTTTGTTTTTTAGAAAATGATTTTTTGCATGAGAAACTAATCGAAATACATTTTTTATATGGGAGAAATCAGGCTTTATTAAAAAATCACGAAAGAAAATGGTAATAAAAGGATCTTAAAAGGAAAAATATCTTTAAAACCAAGTGTGTTTTTATAAATTTTTTGAGAACTTAGAATCCCTGCATCATTCTCACTCAATCCAATCCAGAGTGATGATGTTTCTATAAACGTTAATTTAAGTGAAAACCTCTGCCTGTTCTATCTGGTCTCACTAATTACGTTAACATGCATACTGAAATCGCTGCCTAGTACTACTGTAGTCGGATCTTCCACGAGACTTGATTGGAGGTACTAAATACCTCTTAAAATTATTATTCTTTTCCTTTCTAATCAACAATATCCTTACTAGATCTTCCGTAAAAACACATCAAAAGAAGTTTGTTTTCTCTGTCACAGAGCCTCATTTCATTATGTAAAAAATGTAACCCTTTTCTTAACAGAAACAGGCTTAGAACGTCAAAAATCAAAGACTTCACACTAATGTGACTTTCAGGAAATAGTTATGGGATTTCTGGTATCGTCAGCCACTCGTCACGTGAAAATTTTTTATAGTTTTATCGTTAATCGTCTGATAAATTTTTATTACTACGGTAAAGCTCCTTTGATGCTCTCTCCAATTAAGATAAGCAGCTCTGGTGCTCATTTAACCAAATGTCGTCTCCACCAAACAGCTACCACAATCTCTTTAAAGTCGAAGTCCTGTAAGTATAAATAATTGTTCCCTTACATCACGCTTTAGTTAGCTTACGAACTGATTGCGGATAATACTTTAGTAGCCTTAATTTTGGCAAATAGGATTGATATATATTCCTATATTGAAATTTAAAAAGGATCAAATGTCCGCTTTGTTTTCCATTGTGAAAGCCGTACCATCTCATTTTCAATTTTTTAATATCTTGCCGTTTTCTGCTACACATATTTTGAAGTACAGATCTTTAAAGCGCATCACAATATTTTCTGAAATGTTGTATTTAGAATGTGCCCCGCGGCAGGATTTTAAATCTTTTACAAAAATGATTTTCACTCGTAGAAATGTTGGTCATTATTGACATTATGCTCAAAGTAACCTGGAACTTACTTTCGTTCCGAATGGAAGAGCTGTGTTTACAAATTTACAAATGTTATCCCAGAGTTTCAAGCAATGGAAGCGCATCAACAAAGTTAGGTAGTCAAATTATACCAAATGTGTATTATTACCTTTCACAAATAATCTAAAGAAAATGGTTAGAATTGGAAAAAAAAGCATTTGGTATTCAAAAAGAAAAATGGTAGCGCATTCGCTCAAACTGAGCCAACGCATAAATCTAACAGGATGGCTTATGAAGGAAACAATGAAGTCCATTTCCATCCAACATTTATACATAAATGTTGATAAAGATGATCCAATACCACACTCTAGATGCAGTCAGTTGTACACAAACATTTTTCTACACAGCATCCTACTTAACATTAGGGTAAATATTATAGGCGGTTACTGAAGCAATAACGCGATTTCACCTCGTTAAAAGCATCTATACTGAATCCAGTTTGCGTCTCAACCTTCTCTTTTCAAGAATGGTTACCATTAACCCTTTTCGTTTTACTAACAAGTATAAATACCATGAATGATCGACCGAACAGCTTTTAGTGAAAACCGGAAAATATGTGCACCGGACACCAATTCTATAAAATGCTAAGAGCTTTTTGACAACCTTCTTAATTTAAATAATTGGACTAAACTATGTAATCATACATTCGTATGTGCTTGAGCACATAGTCCAAATTATTTAATTTAAGAAGGATATTAAAGGATTCTTAGCATTTTTTAGAAATGATGTCCAGTACACTTTTCCTCGAAGCTATATATACATATACATATTTTGGAAACTTTGTTTGCAGATCTTTTATGTTCAAGATTCCAGAAATTATAAGTTAGGTGGCTTATGTAAACTTTCATCCTTATCTATTAACTATAAGCACAATACGCAGATATTCCAAACCTCAATGATTCAAAATGTAGAATAATTTTTTTCCATACTGCCTTACCTGCTTCTTTAGTTGTCTAACGGGTATTTTCAAAATTACGTTAATGGAAATCGATTACGGATACTAAGCAACACACTTGCCGTCATATGTTGATACATAATTTGTACTCTTTTTTGACTCGAGGGATTGACAAAGTTCGAGAGCAAAATGTTTGAAATATACGAAATTTAAGGAGCCTCGAAACAAGATTAAACAATATCCCAGAAGCAGTACAGTAAATTTGGCGCGTTCACCCTACTTACTGATGCATCTGGTGTGGCTGTGGGTTGTTGAGATGCATTTGGAGGCGGTTGATTTGGCCACTGGGTTGCTTGTTGCTGTTGTTGCAGTGGCCATTGCGTTTGCTGGGCGTAGGCGGGCTGTGCAGTGGGCGCAGCCGCACCTTGAATGTCAATACAAGCAAAAGGAATCTTAGACGTTATTCCCATAACCGATTTAATAAATCATAAAGTACCACGCAAACCACTAGTCATCTCTTTTTACGCAATCGTAAAGTTGAATTTTAGTAAAAAAAAGCGTGTATATGACCAGTTACAACAGGTTAAAATTTACGTTAAAAAATTAGATGTCGTGATACTGATCAAGTAAGCTCATAAGGAAGGCGCATTTCTATTTAATTGGAACGGTGAGACAAAGAGCGGGGTCATTTAGTTGTTAAGTCAAGCACTGCTACGCCACCCATATATAACATGTGTCAACTAAGAAAATGTCTATTTTGATTGATGCTTTGGACATAATCGCGCTCATGATATGACTAGGATCAGCCTCATCTCTGAAAAAATATATCAGAGATGCACCTCTGAATGCAAGAACTTAAGAACTTTTGGATGATCATGGTGTGAAAGTTGCAATGAAAACATACTTCCCGCGCATAACACTCAAATGTCATCCCGTACACCTTAGATCAAAAAAATCTCATGAACCCTACCTGCAGCTGGGTATCCTGAGTACATAACTGTGGTTGCGGAAATTGGCAATGTAGCGAGTAGTAACAGTTACCACCGTTCTGTTAGTGATCAAAATTTGCACCTTCAGCGGGGAATCAGTACGACTAGTGTTCAAAAAAGCCAATACACTCGTGACTGTACTCAACACTCAGAGAATTGAAAAATGCTTTACGACGGCAACGGTTTTCGCATTACCGCAGGCCTTACGCGACCGCGGTGTTCCCAACCAAGCGCGCGGCGCGATAGGCCGACGCCGGTACTGAAACAAATTACAAGTAGCGTGTGCTACCCGTAGAACTCAGGCAAAATCTTACGGTCGCCGGCCACAACACCAACTCAGCACGACTCGCTACTACACAGCCACCACAACACACGACCATGTTATTCCGCCGACGGTCGTAGACAAACACCGCGTCCTTTCAAAATGCCGGCCTATTTTCACTTGGAGGCCTTTAACAGACCGGCGGCAATATTTGAAGCGTTCAATAAGATAGTATTCAGGGAAATTTACACCTAGTGAAACGTTACCTGCGACTCTGTTAGTATTTAAAACTTAAAACATTCCAAAAAATGAAAGTTCTTATTTCTACGGTTCATGTGACGCTTTAGTAATGGGTGACACATTCGAAATATCAAAACATGGAAGAATATTTAATTACAGTAAAATTATATTGCTTTCGTTCTGACGAGAATAAATGAAAGTAAGAGAATACATATATGTGAATGTTATTCAGGTTAACATAAGAGAATGGTAACAAAAGGAAATATCTAAGATGATTTTTGCAGAATAATAGGAGAAAGAAAATGACGGCACTCATTGTTTACATTAAACTCATTCAGGTAACCAAGCAACAGCAGTGAATTAAGTGTTAAATATATAATGAAAGGCCACATTTGCGTGAGATTCTCACGAAATACGTGCGTGGCTAGAAGAACATCTTATTTCATTAATATATCAAAGAATATCGTAAAACACCCTGTAAGGTAAGTGCTGAGTAAGTTGTACCGACAATCAAATTGCATTGAATAACAGTTTTAAATATCGATATTATCCTCAGTTTTAGTTTTACTGTCACAGTTAAATTTGCACAGTCATGTAACAAATTAGACATCTTAATTTTAATAATCAACAACATGCGTTAGATGATAACATATCAGTAGCACTTAGGACAGTAGGGCTGACTTATTCAACACATCTGTGGTATTTATTCTAGGCCCAGAATCTTACGTGTAGAGTATTTTAAACCGATAACCATTATTTTAAGAAAAATAGGGCTAGGCAAAGAAGTACTTCTCACAATGAATGCCGTTTTATCGCTACATAGAAGCTTATAAGAGTAACACCTTTTCCTTTTCTATAGACAGCATTTACTCAAGCAAAATGGTTAGAAACCTGGAAAAATACAAGTGTAAAAAAGGCTATCTTCTCATTTGGTATTCATATTCAACGAGTCAAATTAAAAAATGTATATAATATTGTAAATAGGGAACGCTTGAAACATGTTACTTTGCTTGTTCTGGAACTTAGTTACTCATAAATCTCTAATGGCTCAAAGCATACAGAAATAAGATACTACTCTATCATTTGACATCAATTAAAGGTTTTTCAAATATTTTGGACTTCTTGTAAGCTACTTTCAGGATCAAAAATAGACAAAGATCAAAGAAGTAGGTAAATATAGGGCAGTAATAGCTTAGTAAGTAAATCAGGACAAAATATCTGGGCGTTATACTTAGAAGCAGACTGACGGAGTAGCCTCGTTTTCGAATTACTTGTGTCAATAAGAAGAGATTCCTAGTATTTAATAAACTAATTACTTGACCCTTTGATTGACATATATTAGTTATTTTACCATTTTTGTACTTCTTTACCTTATTCAATTTAAGCTACACAAGAGGAGCATGTCTTAGCGCCTTTAAAACCTAATTTAAATAATTTAACACAATTCAAACTGTTTAATTTAGTTCCAGCTGTCCATCCAAAGCTCCTCTGTTATTTTCTTGGCAATACGCGGCATCAAAGTTGATCCCTCAACATTCAGCTTCAATATTTCAAAATGTTTTCCAATCTTTCTCGTAATCTAATGGTAAAT
The DNA here is from genome assembly GCF_002532875.2 of Varroa jacobsoni. Taxonomy (NCBI): domain Eukaryota; kingdom Metazoa; phylum Arthropoda; class Arachnida; order Mesostigmata; family Varroidae; genus Varroa; species Varroa jacobsoni. The sequence goes on along the minus strand of NW_019213941.1, from coordinate 30,313 downwards.
GCTCGGTGGACAGATATTTTTTGTACAGTACTACTACTGCCAACGAATTACAAAAGCCAATCCAAAGATGAGTCTAAATAAGACAGGATTTTCCAATGATTAAATTCGTTATAATTTTACATCACTTAATGGACAGCGAACTTTGTGACTGGACAAAGAACAAGACTTAATAATTTAACAATAACAACCAGGGAAGGCCTAGATTAAATTATTGATGAAGATTTCTAGTTGAATACTTGGTCAAGTTGAATAGGTATTTCTTTGACTGGTCTCGACGAGGTTCTATTGCGATTTAGTTTAACATTAGACTCGTTTTGCATAACGTATGATTTTTTATACGGTGATTGCAGTCTCCTGCATAACTAAGTTGCATAGTGGACGCGTTGACACGAAAACGAAAGTGATAAAAGTCATATGTGCTGGCCTGCACCCTTTCTCCTTGTGTTGTGAAAGCAAATTTCCTTCAAACGATTAACGACATTATACTTACAAATTTTGGTGAAGGAACACTGATGTTTTTTATCGACTTTCCATTTGAAGGTTACGTAGCTGATGTGTTTCCTGGTGTGAGAAGGGCTTCGTGTCTGCCTCTGTGGGATGTTACAGTTTTAAGTAGTACATTCTTATTGCTTTATTTCTTTGCTTTGGCAGTCAGTAAAGCTGATTCAGTACTGTCCGACGTGCGTTACCTAACTCCTATTTCTGGATCTCTAGAGACCTCACTGAGCCATCATCATGAATCATCATTCGTATTCGGTCTTAATAAGACGTTATGGCTGCTGACTGACACTGCTTTCTTATGAGAAACTGATTCGAATGAGGCAAGCTTGTTGAGTTTAGATGCATGACGTTCAATCTAACGGCTTTCAGTAATCCGTTAAGGTCTTTAGATGATTTTACAGGCTCCTTTGTGCTGGCTTCAGCCCATGTGTTAAATTACTTTAAATGGAGGGCTAAAAGTATTTGTTTTGCTTCCTTTCTCATTCCAGGCTCAAAAAAATTGTTTGTTGGTTTTTCGGTGCTTGGTGAGCAGTATGCTCAAATGTAGTGTAGTATTTTTTGTCTTCGACCACCCATTGTTTTTATGTGCAGTTATTTTCTCTAATAAATCGAGTTTTGTGAGGCACGCGATGCAAAGATTGGGCTCCCACTAATTTCTTCCCATATTTTATTAATCTCAGCATATGACTGTTTAGGATAAGGAAGAGGATCAGATTATAGCACATTTTAAGTTGTCAATATTTGTAGAATTATTGTCTAGATACCAGACAGTAATGGTACGCTTATGGGCATTTACCAAGGCAATATGGGGCTTGACCGGCGTCTAGGCGTACTAGGTTCGTAGTGCCCTCTGTCTCTGGTTCTGTGCCCGTATCTCTTAATATACTATCTCTGCTCCAGGAGGGACCCCTTTTTTCTTCAGCATAAAGAGAGCTCCGCTCGCTCAGTAGGAGATTACTCTCTTGTTGTACTTACCCGCTTTTGTTGCAACTTCTTGAGAGTGTTCTTTATAGCCCTTTCGCAGATAAGAACCTAATTGTGATATATTTTCCGCCGCTTTTCAACTTCGGTATCGGATTTACGGATAAAATGGTTCGGAATACACTAGTTATCAGGAGAGCAAACACCTTAGAGCTCTCCTTAGGTGTCGTTTATTTCTCTTCTATTTTAGATACTTTAGCCAGAATAGGGTGGAGGAGAAGGTGATAGGATCTGTTACTCTGGAAAGTCGTTTTCTCTTTGTTATTTAAACCGTGACTGTCGTCGTTAGTCTGCTGAGGTTTTGCGCAGCCAAGACCACCTTCTTCATCGTTTGCTTAGCATGTGGATTCTCAGTTTCAAAACACTCCTTTGGATAAAATGCCCTTCCCGGTTGCTGAAAAGGTTCATGCAGCTTTTCTTCAAGTAGTATGGCTACTGTCTTCTCAAGTGCTAGTTCAAATCGGTATCTGGTTATACAAACTAACACTGTATACAAAGTTGTGGGTCTTGTACTACAGCTCCTTTCTGGTCCTGGCAGTAATCCAATGCTAAGTTGCCTGTATAGACTACTAACCTTACTCCTTTTGGCCTGGAATCTTGCTCGTAGACGAGTTCCGCAATTATGGTAATAAGATGGAGCCCTAAGCACATCTGCCATTACATTGTATTTAGTGCCACCTTTTGCTTGAGTTTCACACACCAGGAGGTTAAAGAGATAGTGATAATGCATTGGAAATGTGGCGATATCCCTTTGCCTCCAGCATGTGGTCAGCGATCATCGCTTTTAAATTTGTTCTTCGGAATGCTCTGACGAAGTAAATATTCCTTTTGTTCTTTATATCTTTGTAGTTGCCAGAGCCATACAAGAAAAGCGATCGCGAAGAGAAATATGACTGGGTGGGTTGGAATATCGAAATGTGCAGTTACCAATGTAGCTTAGCAGGCAAAGAGTAACGTGCTTCTACTACCAAGAAAAAAGAAAACAAAGATTGAAGACTGTGCACAATGCAGCGAGGAGACAGGAATGTTCTGAACGCGCCATAAGGAGATCGGTTTGTAACGGTTTTTCAACTGCAACTTTAAAGAACGGCAAAGCGCGGAGACACTGTATCTGTAATGACCCTCTGACGTCTTATCGAAAGACTTAGCTCTTGTAAATTAACTAAAAACACTTGGCAAAACCGTGCACAGAAATATGCGCGTTTCAAATGGACTAAATAATTCCTATTTTCAACTTGGACAATTGAGGACTTGGAAGAGGTACGTTTTTCAGATGAATAGCATTTTGAGATTTTGAATGGTAACGTTCAACCCGCCTATAGGCGTTCTGGCGAAACATTCCCCAGACCCTGTGGAATTCAACAGGACGGACATAAGAGAAACGTAATAGTATGGGCCGCGATTTTGATCCACCGTGCAGGAACCTTACATTTCGTCAATTGAGTGATGAAAAATGGCAATACAATTAGGTAAATTAGACGAAATACTCCTCCAAGTATGATAATCGTTGCTGGATGAAAACTATGTGGTCATGCATAGCAAGTCACTATGTCATATGGTAAAATGTGTCTTAAAAATGTTTATCGCTAATGACTTTGAGATTATGCTACGACTTGGCAATTTTCTCAACTTGAATTCGATGGAATACATGTGTCAATACATTAAAAAGCGAGCCAGGGCCGGACAACAGATCACGGATATTTCGTAACCCTAGAACGCAGTGCTACAAACGTGAGCTACATGCCTGAGAGATGGCGCGAAAACGCCGTCAAAGCATGCCAAACCGAGTTGGAGCAGTGACTGTAGCCAGGGATTAAAGGACTAAATACGAGCTTCAATAAGTTCCCTCCTTTCTCCAGAGTTTAAAAGTGCTTCTCCCACGACAGTGTCTCCACATGTGCTATCGTTAGAAAACAGAGGAAGAAAAATTCTACATAAAGAAAATAACGCGCATAAATATCAAATTCGGTTGCGTAACTGTTTTTGATCAAAGTCGGCAATGTTTTTTTCACGTAGCCTTATTTGATTGGTCAAGAACTTCAGAGCTCTTCAGTAAACAAGCCTATGTAAATCTTGAATTAATAGTCTTAATACGTCCGAAAATATTGACTCTAGTGGTGGGATGTAAGTGAATTGGATAGACCCCTTAGTGAAGTACATAAATCAACTCAAACTTTGATCAACGTCTAATAAGCATTGCGGTTGGTCAAATTGGTTTTTCATATTAACTTTGTTTCTGTAACGTCAGAGGAGGGTTGAAAATTTTATATTTTTTGACAATAATTAATTATCTATTACAATGATGACGCACATATGCTGACACAAATGCGATTTCTTTATGCCATGGAGGCTGCATAGCGTAACTAGTCATATAAATAATGCTACGGAAGTATCTATTGTGTAGCATAGTACTAATAAATGTCGTGACACTCGACCGCGATATGTGTCCCAACATACGATCTAAACTGTCCGCGCCTTCAACCTATTCTTGCTTGACAATGTTAATCTTCTAGGCATGCAGTGATAGTCGATTGGCTGCGATTAATGTACGTGCGTACGCGCCTTAACATCTGTTGCAACTGATCCCCTCTTCAATAGCAGATACCCGCGTATGCGAGTGGACGTAAAAATAAATCTGTATGGCCGTCTAGGCTTTAGACTTCAGCAACCCTTGCACTAAGCCACCTTCTTCCTGAGCAGTATACGGAAGTGATATAGTATTTGCTGCATAGTTTTTGAAATGTTTGCATGTATGTTCATCTTCTAAAAGTGACAGAATATGGTCGCTGCTTCAGACAGCGTTTGCGTGATCCAAAACAGCGCTGTTTCCTCTGATTCTAAAGAGGAACTCGTTGACGACTATGTGAGCGGAAATATCTGCTGTTTCCGTGAAGTCTAATAATGATGACTGTAGACGGGGACACTTTCACTCCATTCTCCTGACCTTGGCTATTTAAAAGCCTTTCAACTACCTGTATCAGAAATGACTCTGCACGTTATAGGGGACAAGGATTCTTAACCTACTGCACGCGCTAACCGACTCTGGTGACTGTTCGGTTTTAGTGTGTGACTGGGCTAGTTGGGCTCACTCCATAGTAACGTGCAAGCCGTATAAAAGCTACGAATTCCAACCACAATATTGCAACATGGGGATTTACGAAGTTATCACGCTAAAACAATTTTCTGGGGGTTTAAATGCTCGAACTTACAAGTCAGCCCGGCGCACTCCAACAGCAATTGTGTCCCCTGCGTCAAAGCGTATAGATTTTTGCGTGCGTAGAAATCTCCCACGAAATAATAGCGAAATAAGTGAACTAGCGCCTCCCGAATAGACAAGCTTTGATAAGGGCAAGGGCTATAATAAGTTCTCGTTTCGTTTAGGTACATTGCTGAAAGTAGGAACATGCGTTAAACGTGCTAGCCTTACATTATGAAAAAACTTCAAAGGTCCATGGGCGTGAAGTTAGGTATATGTTAAACTAATAGGCTTGTCGGAATAAACAAATATACAAAGGGCTAATCTAACTGTAGGAGTGGAACAATGATGAAACGGATGTAGATAAATAAGCGTAATTAGTAAGCTGGATCTTGCAATTAATGTGTGCAGAAACCTCCTTCCGGCATCACCACCGCCTGCTTAGTGTCGAGAATGTGTGACCCTTTTATTGTCATCTAGGTCCCAAAATTCCACTACAACCCTGCTTGAGTTAGTCGTTGCAATCTATTTATTCTTTAATGAAAGCGCATTTACCTATTGGTTGAATCCGGGGTCTTATGCTTTATCAACGGCCGCTATTCGTAGCCGTATCCACATCATACTAATGTATCTAGACCATCTGTATCCATTAAATATTGTAGAAAAAGGTTTTCTTATACCTTTTTTATTTGGAAAAAAAAATTCTAGAGAGATTTTTTGCTTAGTCTACCCTATTAAGTATATTAAGTGATCTAGTTTGTAAATTAAGTATGCACCGAGTATCTAGTTAACATTTAGTCTAGTCTATGTTATATAAATATTTTTCTGAGAGGCAGTAACGTGCTATTGTGCACCTTAATAGCAACGTGTACAACTACACAAGCAGTGAGGTTTCTGCCATTTAACTTTGGATCGTCAGCCCTTGGAATTGACTCTGTGGTACTCGCAGCAACTCTTTCCCGTTAAATCGGTTCTGCCACTTAATCTATTGTAATAAAAACAGCCAGGAGGCCAATATTCTCATTTACTGCTTTGGTTATTTGCAGCAAACAACGACTTAGTCTTCCATTAAAAACGAACAATGCTCCTTAATTAGGGTGACCATCCTAATACTTTATACTATAACTTAATAGAATCATTAGCAAAAATACGGAGAGTAAATTTAGTTTACCTGTTGTTAAACTTCGTCGTAACTATTTTTCTGACGTATCCTTTAAAGTCATCTCAATCTAGCCTACTAGAAGAACTAATCTAAGAGCCCAACACTGCCGACGTGGCCATGCCCTATTACAATCAGATATGATAATCTTACGATGGTTGTTGTCATTCCTTTTTTCATTCTAGGCTGTCATAAAATGACTGTCCATAGCGGCTTTGAGATTCCTCGGTTTGTGGCGCTTCTTGGACATTTTGCACTTCTTCTCATTCTCTTGTGGGACGTTGAGGCAGTGGCACGTTCCTCAGTATCATGGTCAAAGCGCGATGACCACCATCTTCTTGAACTCGCTCAAAATAGCATAACCGGTGCTCTTGCTATGGCCTTAACTCTGGTAACTGTCGAGCTGACATGTTTTATGATCGGTAAGTCTAAGCAAATAGTAAAATAAAGCAGTATGCAGTGTTTCACCGTATCGGCGTTAATTTCATTCGAGGCTAAGATTCGTCGATAGCGCATGAGCAATTATTGGAATGTTTTTATTCAGACTTGAGATAACACGCTTAGAAGATGGGTGACCTTTCTGCAAACATTTGCTACATTTTATAATTTTATTACAAGAAAGGTACAAATGCTACCAGGCCCATAACAAGTTTGTGCTACGGTCGAGATACGTCACCAAAAGAAACGGTCTAAAAATTGTTCTTTCGCTTTCGTCTGCAGAATTTTAATGTGAAAGTTGCAATTAGAGAAAAAAGTTGATAAAACTATTGCGAAAGCTGAGCAAGATCGACATGCGAGTAGCTATGATATCCCTAACTAAGTATACATCCACCACCTAACAGTTTAAAAGCATTTGAAAAAAGTTTACTATAAAAAACGTTGATGTTTGAATACCATATGAACCGACGCACGATAGTTTATTTAAGATCGTATGTCCGTTTGCAAAGCTCTATAGAAATATAATGAAACCAAGCCATCTCTAAAGCAATTGGTCACGGGTAATGAAAAGTGGATCACATACAACAATAATGTGGAAATAAAAAAACATGTGCTTCACAACTTGTGGTAAAGCCAAGCTGGAGCCAAATACGTAATGTATGTGCTTGCTGGGATTGGGAATACGTACGGTAGGAATCATGTATTATGAGTTGCTGCGGCTTGACAAAACAGTCGTCGGACCTCAACTGTAAACAGCTAGTAAGATAATAACAAGCCATTCGAAAAATAGACTGGAGCTAGGGAACAGGGAAGGCGTCCTGTTCCGTCATCAGAATGGTAGACCACATGCTGCTTTAGCTTTCTAGCAAAGACAAAGAAAGCTTGAATAATAAATTTCAATGCATGTGGTGTATAGATCAGATATTGCACTACCTAAATATTGCCTGTTTCGGTCTTCACATAACTCCTTCGACAGTATTAATTCAGTTTCAAAAAAGGGGCGCAAAAATCACTCGTCACAATCCTTTGCCAAGGAACCAAAGAAGTTATGCAGTATTAAAAAATGTCAGAGAATCATCGATTGGAATGGTGCATGTTTAGATTAGTAATATCATTTTAAAATATGGAAAATATTTACTTTGGCAAACGGTCAATATTTTTTTGTCAACCCAATATATATGCGCAAGCTGAAGCAGTTGGAGAGTCTTTATTTCACGCCGTTGAAGTTGCTGGAGATACGCAAATTATTGTAGTAAAGAGCGGATTTAATTTGCAGCACATCTGTTACATAGACACCATATAACCACTTTTATACTCCTATTATACAATGTTAAAAGGCTATAACATTAGTATATGTTTTGATAAAATAGCCATGACAATGACACCGTGGCCATTCAAATGGTTTTGTTGATCAATATGAGAATATCTTGTTTTGTGCCTATAATACAGTATGATAGGAATATAAAATATAGTAGGGTGCGCAAATAGAGCTGCTTTGTTGCACTAATCTGCATATCTTTTCCTACATTAATGTGTCAAGATGTGAGAAGAAAACTTCGTAACTGTCAGGGCACTCATAAAGTATGCGGTATCGTTTGGTTCAATACGCGAAGATATATTTCGCCAGTTGCAGGAGCCGTTATCACTTTTGAGGCCAGCAAGCGGATCAAGCCGACCAATTGAACAATCTAATAAACACAACTAGTTCAAAGTACAGTCGTTTGAGTAGTTTCCACGAGGAATGGCATCACGTCCCGAAGTATTTTTCAAGAGTATTATCCTCTATAAGCGATTTTTTCTATATCTTGTCGGGCTCTCTTTTCGGGTATGGGGATTTTCCTGAACACGTGAAAGAGATTTGAACGGCGCCGAGCTTCTATTCACCTTATAGCCCAGGGCCTCACAAAATAGAACCCGGGCACGGTTCGAAACGAAACAAGAGACATGGCGCCATTCTATCAAGTCGCATTATTAGCCAGCATTGTCTTTGAAGATTCTCGTATATTGGCAAGCAGGCGAATTGGAGTCACTAAAACACATTGTATGTTAGGAATGTAACAGAGATAGCGTGGCCATTTTTGCAGCGCTGACCAAGATTAATGGATGTATTTCAAAGCCTGAAACCAATCCTTGAAATTTTGATAAAACCCTGCATACGAAATAGTTTTTTTGGCACATGAGGTTCCAGTACTCATTTTATTGTTAAAGTTAAATAACTTTCTTTACTAAATTTAAAAAAATATAACATACTGTGTGTGATGCGACGCTTCTCACATTGTGTGGCACATTGAAGGCGGAGATATCTTCGGAGACCAGAGTTCAAGGTTAAGAGCCTGAAAAATGCTTAGTATGAAACAATGAAGCAGGCTGCACTCATAGACGGTTATAGCGCAACATTTATTCGATGTCATCGAATATATTAGCAGAATCCTTGTAGTCAATTTTTGTAGCTGCTTTTTATTTTTTAAGGATCATTAACCATAACACACAGTTGATATTGATCAATAAAAAACAACACACGTTTCTATAGATACAAAGTATTTCTAGCCGACGAACGCTACCTCGGTGGAGCGAAATAATAAAGATCCTCCTAATAAAAAATAACAAAACATGTGATATCACCAGATGCCTAGATGACACATTGGTTATTTGTTGAATCCTGTCAAAAGATTCAAGATATTCGATGGTCTGGCGGTTGACGCCGATCGCGTGGCATCGGTTACAAAGGTTTCCAAAAAAGCGGACGGGTGGTACTTGATACTGAGGACCCTATACTTAGCTGTTCAACTGCAGCACTCGTTCCTCATTGCGTTCATCCCCTATAGTCAGTATTGGACTTCATTCTGACAAGTCGACTTCCTTCGAGATAAGCGTCTACAAAGATTTAGCCAGAAACAATTCCACGAGTCCCCTTCATCGGCCTCAAAGTTATATTGTAAATATCTAATCGCCTGCTTGATTTCTCGAAAAGGCTAATGCTTGTTCTTTACCCATTGCTTAGGCTTCCTTTCGCTGAACTTGACAGTTTGAACCAAAGTCTCTTCGAGGTAGAAGAGTCTTTAGTTAGAGCAGTAGGTACGCCAATTATTACAATATAGAATAGATTTAAACGTGCAAATTTCTAAAGGGCGCATCTTAAAACCATCTCAATAATCCAAAAATTAAAATAATATTATGCTACAGGCATATTACAAGGTATAATGTTACAGGGTGTGCGTTGACTAGCGTTGATACATCTTATACAACCATTTGCCATTTTCTTATTGCATATCTTGAATATGCTATATGCAAGTTTTTGTAGCCAAGTATTTATCACCAATCCGAATATTTATAAAAAGAAAAAATTGTACTGTTCTGATATTAGTCGATATCATTTATCTTGTCACTAGCATTTAATTTACCAAAGTAGTCATTATTGTCGCTATTGCATTCTAGAAACGTTATAGTATTGAGAAATATTATGAGAGTTGTAGAAAATATATTAGGATACCTTGGTTGCAAATCATTCCTTATGGCAATAATTTGAGTGCCTTCCATTATTTTAACGGTGAAAATGAAAAAATATCTAAATGTGTATGTTTCTTTGTTTGTGAACATGTCTGTCGCCCACACACATCGTTTACCTATGCAGAGTCTTCTAACATGTCGCGACTGCCAACCGTTTGAGACAGCTGTTACGTGCATTAGCCCTTTTGCTGCAAGCCTTTGGTTTTTCTACAAGGGATCATGGCAGTTTTTTGCTCATCGGTACTCGTTGGTTTTGTATTTATGTGCTCATTAATCTTTTGGCTTTTTGTCTAGCTGTACTCATTAACAGGTTTCGTGTATGCAGCAGAATCCATAGTCCTGCGGCACTGAAAATCAGGAAATGTCCATGAGAAATTGGAAATCTCTGCCTAAAAATAAAAAAAATAAATAACTAAATAAAAAAAATAAAGAAAAAAATTGAAGCAACCTTGAATTGCGTGAGGGCTCTTAGTCGAATGAGTAAGCTTCCATTTGTGTACCGTTTGTCATTTATAATATATTAAATCTCCGACCTTGGTCGGCGGGAGTAAAGGCTTGACGTTCTTCTGGACGTGGTGTAAGCGTAAAATCACATTCTCAGTCTATTCCGTAATCGCACCAACCTTTTTGATGATATGCACACAGTCTGTATTTACTTGTGTTTACCTAATAAGATGTATTCCCATAGCGAAAACGCTTCAGTTATTTTAAAAGTGCTGTCTTCACTGCGGGTGCTACATTCAGATATCAGAGGAACGTTACAACGGCATAGTGCAATCCATGGGCAAGACAAAAGTTGTGTCAATTGGTGTCTTGTAAACGAGAACAAAGGAACAGCCCGGCAATGACATCCAGTGCGCAAAATCCTACAGATGACAGGAAAAAAATATAGAAACGAACCAAAATTTGTAGTCTAAACATGTATGTAATTAATAATGAAGAATCAGGGCAACAATGAATTGCTGGAACACTACTGATATACTATGAATCCAAGTATGATCCAGGTATTTCCACTGATCGAACTATTACTGAACAAATTTCTAACTTAAACGACTCTTTTTCGATTACGCAGCTCAACTATTGACCGTGCAACATAATTGATGCAAAGTAAATCAGAAACATTACATATGACTACTTTACTGCGTGTAAACGTGCGCGCAAAGCACTTGAACACCGCTCCGACACAGCTTCTAAACCAAGAAGCATCCCTTAATGCGCTAAATTACAAAATTAGAAATTGGGTGTTCTAATGCACTGTCAGATTTGTTGTTTTTAAATGTATCCTGAATTTACATTTTATACTTTTAAATTTTATATAAGCACATATACACTTTCACACAAAAAGCCACAAATACAGTTTCCTTATTCTCATTGAGAGACTAGTAATAGGCACTCTTTAACTATGTCAAACTTCGTCATCCTGTTGCTGGCCAAAGTAGCCGCCGGCCTTGAATTCTGGATGCCGATATTATGCCAATGTTTCTTGTCTGGGAAATAATAATTCTATCCACAAAATATGCAAACTATGACCGTTAATTTAAAACGCTGGTAATCTTTATTCCAAAATGTAAAAAAATATTAAAATAAAAAAGAAACTTTACGATTTGCGTGGCTAATGTGCTTTTCCTTGAGTGCCCTGCGGTAGTAATTCATTACCGTAAAGCATAAAGCTCTCCTCCGATTCAAACGTCAGCGTTTAAGAAGTGGTTACAAGAAGACTTATAAAGAGTAAGAGTGCAAAAGGGTAACAACGAACAGTACTTTCTGATGTGATTATGCTGCCCTATGGAAATTTGTTGAAGTTGCGGTTAACAAAGTAGATGACGTCAAAGGTAAATATATGACAACTTAAACATGGGGACAAGGGGGCACAGCAGGCTCGTTTTCTAAATGAATCCTTCCGTAGCGTCTAAGCAAGACTACTATAAAAGGAACAAACGTTTGCTTTGAATATTTTTAAATTCAAAAAGGTGTAACTACATACGCTTTTTTTTTTTTTATTACAGGAGCATCTCTGTTTTTTCCCCGGCAAAGTCTCTTCTCGGCTGCGATTCACACTTTTTCTTTCCTTTGTCTTGGACACTTCATGGCGGACAGTTTTCACCTAACCTACTACTGGGTGCTGCTGGTGATTACAGCTGTGCCCTGTTTAATTGAGATAGCTATTCTCTTCGAAGCACTTGTACTTGACAAACCATTGTAAAATACATACTCTATATGTAGAATTCTTACTTAGCATGTCTTGATTGTGTTTGCTTTTTCATCAAAGTATTTTCGTCTAAAAATATGTTTGAACAAATAACAGATTATAGATTGATTTCCATTGGAATAGTTTTTGGTTAGACCATATTGTTTGTATTATATAATGATCTTAGGATAATCAAAATTTTCATATGGGGGCGCTAGCTATCATGTATTATTTGACAATAAACTTATCAGCGGAAATTCATTTTCTTTATTTTTTCTTAAGAAAAAAATTAGAACATATTATGGTATGAATGAATATAAAGCAACCGAAAACTCGATTGTGGCATAAATGTCGGTACCTTCCTCATTTTACTTATTATTTCCTACTTAATATTAAGTTATTAAGGTGGAAGTACCTGTGTGCCAAAAAAAATATCGAAGCAGCTCAGGATATTTCTGCCATGTACAGTGAGGACCCTATACTCTCGAAAGGGTTCGTTTGTTACAAAGAGGGAATATTAAAACCTGGTTGTCGTTCGAGCTTTTTTCCAATAAACAAAATTAGTAACTATGCATTTGATGGCGAAACGGGTCTCAAAACGTGGTTCGACGAGGTCTTCAACGCCAGACCTGAAAATATTTGGCGAGAAGAAATAAATAAATAGTCTAAAAAATGTAAAATCGTGGAGAGTGACAGAAAATAAATTTAAGTAAAAATAGCTACAAAACGACCCTTTTACCAATTTAATAGCGTAGTTGAAAGTAAAGTGTGAACTACAAGTAATATTTATATCGTAATCGAGTACATTACTGTAGTATTGCAAAACATCGTAATATGAGTTTATGAATAAATACGTCTAGTGTTTATTCATAAACTCATATTAGGATATTTTGGCTATATAAACGCAAAGCGAGAGACTGTGAAACGCTTGTTTATGCCCGTCAACGGCTAAGCTAAGTCAGTTCATTACAGTATATAAAAAGAGTTGCATTTATAGTATTCTTTATGTTCATCTGGAATGATGTTTGATTTTTAGTTAGAGGTTTAATAATTTTCCTATTGTCAGCGCTTCCAAGATTTTCATAGACCTTTTCTATCTATGTATTTGGAAGGCTGAACATCTTGGCTTTGCACAAATCAAATACGGCACGAATAGTGGCCAACACGTAAAGTGGTACACCAACCTCAGTAGGAGTCATGTAGAACCACAGAATGGGTTTAAGGTTGGGTCGCTTACAGCGATTTAGCTTCTCTGGTGGCGCCCGTATTAGATGATAGCAAGTGAATTAAGTACCGCATACGGCTGTCGCACTATCCTGAGGTTAAACTATTTTCAGATAGAGAAAGCAGGACGTACTGTGTGGAAGTTGCTTTGTTTCACGGAAGGAAAATATCGAAGTACTTGTACCTGTTTACGAATTTCCATTCGGTACCAAGTCTGCAGTTTCCTAGGAAACATGACCGTCACACCATTGTGAATTCGATCAGGATTCTGTTACGGAGTTAAAGCGTTTCCTTTAAGTGACTGAAATCGGCCGGGTAGATAACCTGTGGTCGCTACTGTTTGTAGGAACCGCAAACTTTTTAAAAATGATTTGCCTGAAGATAGCCCAATAAAGCAGAAGCCACAACCCAAAACACAACCTCAATCGAATTCACAATTTAGCGATCATTTTGAAAAAATCTTACCGTTATTTCTAGGATCAAAACTAAGGGTTGAAAAATATTGTTTTTACATTCTTGTTGCAGCCAGTTTTGCACTGACCTTAAGTTGTTAGGGTACGGCAGGGTCAAATGCACAGTAAAAGTTCACGAACACTCCTTCGTACCTTCGAAATCTTCTTTACAAAAGTTAGATGTGATCTAGTGATTCCGGCACGCATTTATTAGCTGGTACTAAACACCTGTTGTACAACAGATTGAATGTCGAAGACATCTGTGAGTTTGGAAACAAGCATTGTTTTGAGGAAATTTTTCTAAATGTTTCGCTAGGAAGTTTTTAGTCTTCTGATTTGACTGAGAAGGAAGTTTTGCGTCATTCTGAATGTGGCGGAATGTTGCGGCATTCTGAATCACTCAGTAACGCCTCTTTAAAATGTTCGTTTCGTGTACCATCTGCCTCAGAGGACTTGTTGTACCTCAATCGTTAAATTGCAGCCACGATTTCGCCTACTTCGAATTTTTTTACGGATTATTCTTGCATGGTTTCCGCGAGATGCCTCCATTGAATAGGAAGGACGCGAAGAAATCTACAGATCACAAGCGACATTGATAGGTGCGGCGACGTGGTTCACGCGCACAAAAATACCGCATGCTCTTCGTGCTGAAATGGACAAAGCTGGAAGGAAACCATCTTTTTTCACGACTCACAAGAAAACCAGATTATAACCTCTGAGTATGCAGCCGAAATAATAGAGCTAAAGAAAAGCAAAAGAGAAAGAAGCCACACGTAGAGCACAGAAGCTGCCTCAGTCTAAGCTCCCTTTCAGCTAAACGAAAAACGAAGTCTGCCGTGAGTCTGAGTGAAGGTAACATTTAAATAAGTTTCAGTCTAGGGTAAAAAAAATTACGTTAAAATAAGTGTTAATTTAGTGGAGACTAGACTTAGAAGGTGCTAGAGAAAGCCCCAGAGTTGTCACAGTATCTTGACAAATTCTAGAAGTAAGGCCCAATGTACTTGAACAAGAGTTAAAAAACCTATTATAGAAAAAGTCTGACTAAAAATATGCAATGGTTAGTACCAGTTATTTTAATTTATCTTGCTTCTATTTAAAAGCTGAAAAACAATTTAACTGAAAATATGCAATAAAGAACTTTAAGTATTTTCATTTATTTTGTTTTTGTTTAGAAGTTGCTTGAAAAGCCACGCAACTCTGTGGTACTTAAAAAAGCTAAGTAATTTCACACAGAAACATCGAGTACAGTTTCAGACAAGCAATTTTACGGAAAGTTGTTTTTTGTTTAATATTTTAAACGTCTTTCTGGAACGCTTGTTTGAAAGATTTAGATGATTCAGAAAGTGGGTAGTAATAAGGAGCATCAACTGAATTACGTAGTTTCACGAGCATCGTTAAAAAAACGCATTTCTTTGGGGTTGCGCTTTTTCAGACGATTTAGACGGTTGTCATGCTTTTTTGAACACCGCAAAATTTCCTGATTTTTTCAGCACTTTGTGAAAAAGTAGGTGAGTTCGTAGATTCGGCTCCCTATTTGGTAATACGTTTCGTTAAAGCTATACAAGGCCGAATAAAACTTAGAAAAAACACCCACCTATTTTTCTATTTTTAATGACAGCAAATTAATTAGCAATGGTGATATGCACTCAGTTGCACAGAGATTATTTAATTACAACCAATGACATTAATAGCATATACTTAATTGGCAAATAAATTATAAATCACCACCTTTCAAAGTTCGCAATTGTTTCCGAACTTTGTAAAAGTATGCAGCCCTTGCAGCATCTTTATCTATTTTTCGTGAATTGCCAGCGGCGATTAACATTATAACCCATATTACTTTGAATTTTACCGGCTATAAACGACAGCTTCCTATGTGAGATTGCATATATATATATCAAATAAAATGAATGAACAATAAAGGATGCATTTACGGTTGTTTCAAACCAGCAAACAACATGAACGTACTTTTTTTTTTAATCTTTTCCTTACCCTTTTCACAAACTTTCCGATGTAAATGTTATGTTCATATCATTTACATCTGTTTATAATACGATTTCCTAAAGAAGGTTAGTTATAGATTTGTTTTATGATTGTGCATTAAACTTAGTTTTCCGTTTAATGTTAATAGTGTTGATGCAGGAGTTCAAAAAAACGTGTTTTTTCATGACAATGGCTCGCCAAACTTATAAAGGTAAAACAATCCTCTACACCATAATTACCAAACACATTTATGCTGGCCGGTCAGTATTGAAGCTTCTACGTTCTCGAACTTCCTTAGTATGTATCTACCTAGAGACCATTTTTTCGAGAATAGGAATAACCTGCTCGAACGTTGGTCTTCTACCAGGGTCTTCATTCATGCAGATTTTGATTAAGCGAGCCATGTGAGGAGATATTCCAGGGGGAATTGGTACTCTAAGATTTTCCATCGCAATCCTCATACCTGTAAGGGTATACACGTAAATATTAACCAACAGAATGCTTTTCAACCTGTTAAATCTGAATAGCAAAAATAACTAAATTGCAACCAATATATTTTTAAAAAGGAGTCCACACCGGAATTTACAGCCTTTTCATATTTTAAATAAAGATACTGGTACTTCCGTCGATTTTACACGCACGCTTCTTCATAACATGTCTCATAACCAAAATTTCATACTAAGGTTTACAGTGCTTTGAATCCTATTGCACCATTACGACTGAAATATTGTGAGCATAAACACACATCCTTATTTGTACTGCCAGTATTCTGGAGAATAATGTGCGTCTGCGGACAGAGCACATTGCAACTATCACTATAAATGAGATTTAACTCTAAGGCATTCATTGCAAAATGTCAACAATCTCGTAGAGACATCCTTTCCAGAATTTGACTTAGAGAAACTAGTATTGTGATCACTAGCGTCGTTCCAATTGTTTAATCTAGAAGTACGCTTTTTACTAGATGGCTTTGAATCACAAGAACGCTAAACGTGGTAGACTCACTTTGAGTTAAATATTATTTCGGTCATTTCCGAGCCCTCTTAACTTGTCTTATACTTCCAATTTAATTTTTTCTTGACTTGAGCTTTTATGGAGTAACGATGGCAAACATCCAAAAACAAAACACAACAAATTTCAAAACAATGTATTAAATACTTTTGAACTTGAAAAAAGATAGCTCATATTTTCTTCTGTACATACCCATGATCATAGGGGGTATATTAGCAAAAGGAACTTCACGTGTGGCCAGCTCCCACAGCAAAATAGCGAATGACCACATATCTGCTGCTTTCCAATTGATATCTTCTTGTCGTTTCTGTAGAGCCTCGGGTGCGTATCCTGATGGTTCGAAACACTTTTCTGGATGCTCAAACGAAAATCGCGTGTCTGCCATATTCACATAAGCAGTCATGAGCTCATCAACCTAAAATAAAAACAGCAAATGACTTACTATAGAATGCCCCGCAAATAATATGTTTCGCAAGTATTTATGGACATATCTATGTATTTTATTATGGTATTATATGAAGAGGTTATATTATTGTATAAGAGAACGCTAGTAAATCTCAGCCCGCATGCGTCGTTTTTGTAAGGCAACTTTTGGCCATGATTCATTAACTATGCAGCGAAACGTGTAGGGTCCAACGTTGAGACAATTTTAAACCTTTAGCACACTGTAGGAAAAAGCCTGAGACTGATTGTTCGCTATCTACATATTTACAGTTTAAATAGCACTATAAAATAAAAATACTACGATGGCGTTTGTTTACATTACTGAAAGTAGGTAGCTGCAAAATATTGTACAGATAAGTGACTCTCGTAGAGAATGTTTGTATATTAATCAAAAATGTGTTCTATATTACCTTTAATTTAATAAAGCGTGAACTGTATTGTGACACCCATAGGGAAACTACAGCTAAATGTAGCGAAGTTCTATTTTGATCAACAAAATATGGAAATAATGTGAACAAGAGAAAATTTAAACGACAGATATACCTTTTTGTGAATTATACGATTGATACTCTTCCAATTTATGCAAATGTTTATTGAAAAGTACGCAAATTGACGGGTAAAAGCAAGCCTTTTCTCGATAGGTTTTGACTTTTCTACGAGATGAAAGCTCGTCTTGCAAAAAAAGGTTTCTTGTGGCAAAGATGCTTATACATTTCTTGCTTAGTTTAGATGCATTTTTTGGTTCCAAGTCCTACACACCTAGTGCATATATTTTCATCAATTTAAATAATCGCGCCTTTTGGTGTATGAACAAAAAAACTGCACGTGCATTTTGATAATTTATACTGCAAATACTATATATTTTGAATTTATAGGCGTTCGTCAGTGATCTCTGCATTTGTCGCATACCTATTACATCTATTTTCTGCAATCAGCCTATTTATCTCCGTAGAAGTATATACACGCTAACTAGCCTGTTCCGCTAAATAGCTTATGTCTATCGTGCTATTAGTTTATTACGACGTGAGTCGGATTACTCATATCAGTAAGCATTAATACTATAATTCGTCTGACGTTGGTAGTCTTTGCAATATTTCTGATCTCCCTGTTGCAAATAGATCTGATCTTGCCGCGCTAAATAAATCATTCAAATACGGATTGCCTGATAATACGTGCCCTAATGTCAGTCCTCTCAGAGTACTCTTAACTGGATTTAAAGGCATCACCTTGGTTAAGCGTGTATTAAACAATGCGCATTTAATGCGACTTTGTTCCTAAATAGAAGATGCTTTAGCCAGTATCTCTAGAAAATTTTGTCCTGATATAGTTTAGAAATTAATGAAAACAACTGCTAATATATCTTAAATGTTTTTAAAGGTGTGTAAAATTTTGATTTATGTGATGCTAATATTTTACTTGGTAATGCAACATGGAAGCCAGTTGCGATCGTCGTACAATCTCACAACGTAAGTCAGGCAATCTCCCCTCCTTTCTTTTAAAGACCGACGCATTGAAGGAAGGTTTGTGACGTACACTAATTCGATTGCTCTTTTGAATCTTTCCATTATACCCACCGAAAGGCTCATTATCATAGTAATACAATAGATTTTATAATACCAAGGTCGCGTGAAGCATGCGTCCTTTGTTTGGCAGAAAGAGTCACTGTAGCATCTGCGCTTTAATTCCGGCAATTTTCTACCGGAAGATGTCTCTTCTACCTTTGGCTCCAGTAAACTAAAAATGCGACTAACATACGACTCCTATACCCATACAATGCATGGTATTTAAGAGCCGTCTTCATATGCAAAACTTTCTAGACGAAACCTGAAAACAAATACGCAAGTTTGCGCTAATAATCTCGATTTAGCCAAGAATTATATGTTATACTATTATGTACCATGACATGTCTTGTGCATAGGTTGTACCCAGGAAGCATGGGGTCAATAGAATGTAAAAACGCCATTCCTCGAGCGATGTCCAATGCGAACCGTAAAACTTGAGACGAGTCTACAACAATATTACTTCGCTGTTTACCATGCAATACATCATGTAGGGAGCCCACAGGAAGGTACTGCTGCACCACGATAAGATGCGGAGGCTGAGATACGCAACCGATCACCTAGATAAAATATACAACATAAAAGTATACAACTTTATTCACGTGTCTAGAACGAATAAGGGCTGCTGCAATTATTGTTTCTTACTGCAATTATTGTTACTTTCTCCTAACCATGGGCATGTTTTGGTAATAGTTGAATTATCTCTCACTAGTTGTTAGTAAACTTTGCCAGCTCTTTGCCAATCTTCTATATTGACACGGTCGCTTTATTGCCAGTCTTTTTATTGCTACGTAAATATGGATCATGAGTTTACAATTAACGAAGCTGTAACTTTGATGTAATACTATAAGGATAGTTCCGAAAAGCTTCCCGAAAAGGAA
Source organism: Varroa jacobsoni (assembly GCF_002532875.2). Lineage (NCBI taxonomy): Eukaryota > Metazoa > Arthropoda > Arachnida > Mesostigmata > Varroidae > Varroa > Varroa jacobsoni. The sequence continues at coordinate 10,789 of NW_019213941.1, read as the reverse complement.
AGTACTTTTATCATGGCTTACAACAAGAAGCTCCACACAAATTACTCAAACGAATTAAAGAGGTTGCTGGCACTATAGTTGCTACTGGTGCTCAAAAAATCGAAGAAAGAAACGGAGCGCACCGCACGTAAAATTAAATGACATACCGGGAGAATATTCGGATGCGAGAAGATTCTCAGTTTTGGGTACTGGTCGTTGAAATCTCTTTGTATACGTGGGGTTACATCACCTATCTTGAGTATCTTGCAGATGACATCGTTGCCCTGAAATGTTCCTTTCCACGTTTCACCAGTGTGGCTACTACCAATTTTTTCCAGGAACTTCAGTTGTTCAAGTTCAATGTGGCGATGTCTGGAAAGAGTAGCATCTCGGGCACGAGTCTTTGTACCTGACCACGAGAAGTCCTTGTATGCGATTGGTGCAAGATCTTGACCCTTCTCTACTGCTAAATCTATATATAAACGTCACGAAACCATACAAACAAAAAATATACCTATAATGTCCGAAATCCTTCATACTCGATACAACTACTGTTGTGACTTATCAAAGATATCCAAGTGACCCTTAAGGATAAGCTAAGGGTAAACTATGTAATCATATAATACGAACTATTAATGAATAAAGCATGTGAGACCTCAGACCAGCCTTTGATTTTAAAGATAATCATTAATTTTTAAATTAAAATAGTTACCCGAGCACGTAGGACAGTTCTTTTAATATCTCTATTAAACGTTGCGAAGACTGCACCAAATCAACTAACTAATAATGCTTATACTTTTTCTCTTTTGGATTTTTGTAAGTATACGTAAAATAGGGGTACTTAAGCTCCACGAAGGTGTGTGAGTATAGGTCTACCTAATTATTTTTAGTAAATTTATATTTAAAAATGACCTAATGTTTGCACCCGCTTGGTTGGCGTTATGATAGAGTCAATGGTATCGTAGCAGTACAGAGGTTTTTTGCTGAAACCAAAATAGCGTAAGGAAATGATATAAAATAACTTCAAATAAGTAAGGGACAAAATTCGATTAAAAAAAAACAGAAAATAGCTCACCTCTAATTGTTATGAGAGAAAAATAATGTCGTTCTAAGTAAAATATTATAGGTAAGATGGTATCAAACCTAGACTTGCTTTTACCATTATGGCGATCAGATCACTATAGATTTTTAAGCTCTGCCTTAGGCTATAAATAGTGAGATAAACCTCTTTTTGGATCAGCTATTTTTTGGGAATAATTTTACTGAAGATAGACATAGTGAAATTACTGCCAATGGTTTTAAACATCAAAAGTTGTGCTTGAAGGAAAGTCTTAAATAGATAAAGGCCTATAATCCATATTACTTTGACTTACTAAAATAGAGAAGCACAACCTAAAAACAAAACCAATAATTCTTTTTTGCTAGAAAGTGGTTGTCTTCATTAAGCTATAATCTCATGCAATGTTTCTAAGAAGCTTGTTAAACTGATGGTCGTAATACGCCACCCTTTTCAAATCGGCCAAATAAGTTTAATGAATTGGCTCTACTGACAGAATTTGCTAAGATTGTCTGAACTTAGGCATAAAAATATGATTATCTATTCAGAAACCGACAAAAATTTCACTGATATACTTTCAAAAGACAGTTATTGAGGATACGTGGGATGCGTTGGAAGCCTGACATTCCGAGTTCTCCAACGCTGTTATTGTCTATATACTGGTATCTGTGAACCATAGGCGACATACACTAACATCGTGATTATATTAACTGGTACCTACTATCCGGATCATCTTCTCTTAAATTAATGCACCTGAATGATAAAAATTTATATGTCGATCAACAGTATAATAAAAAGAAGCTTATCTTTCATCATTGCTAACTAGAAGGGCTGTAACGCTGGGGAATTAATGGTATTGATCAAATAACTCAGGAATTTGTGTTTAAGAATGAAATATCGAAAATTATCGAACGAAAGATACGATATCATTTTTGTTATACACAACAGCGTCTACCGAAGGTACTACATAAGTGACGCATGCTTATGTAGTACCTTCGGTAGCGGAACAAAAAAGCGCGGGAAGATGGTAGTGATTTTCAGAATCAGGGGGAGCCTTCTTATGGTATAGTTACGAATCGTTCGACCTGAGGTAAAGAAAACCGATAATGTAGCGTTTTTCTTACCGTGAAGCTTCTCAGGAAGAAGTCCTTTGCACTTGTCAAGTGGCGTCTCACCATATTTGTTTGCTATGGCGGCATGCGCTCCTGCGGTAATCAGGTCCTCTGCGATCTGTCCATATCCCCAAAAACAGGCGTAGTGGAGAGGTGTGTTACCATGCTCATTCATTACGTTCACCTCCGCTTTGTTCGTGAGCAGCTGTGTAGCAAAATAAACCAGTACATGCCAATTAATAAGTAATGGTAATGTAAAAATTGTCCAAATTACATCTTTTAACCCAGCTACCTAATGAGAAAAGTAACAAATGTGAACAGATGTTAATAGCAAACATGTGCACTCAGTGGCTAGAACGTAAATCAGTATTTCAGAAGTATCCTAATAATATGAAAACCCAAAAATATTTTGATGAAGAACAATAAGAGGCAGGTGGTAAGTGTGGCGAACGGCCAAATAGTTAAATATAAATTCGTTCTGTATCACGTATGGTTACACAGTATTATATATAGCTATAAGTAAGGCTGTTTTTTGCCAAGAACATTGTACAACAGTATATCATTTTCTTAACTCGAAATATTGTAGAAACATGAATAAATGTAAAGTTTTTTGCCGTCGCATTACAATTACATAGCCTCTAAGCACAACTTAACCAACCTTATATTGAAAAGTATTTCTCTAAATACTCCGGAAGTTCGACAATAGTCTAAATTGGTTAAAGGCGACGGGTCGTCCAACGTCATCTAATCATCTTCAATCGAGCAAATTCAAAAATGCATTTTATTTTGCTACACGGTCCGATCGCCCTGGTCCTTCATCGAGTGTAAATAAATTCTCATTATCGTTCGAACTTGTCCGCACACCGACTGATGTCAGGTTTATTAACAATTACTGGAAGAGTCAAATTTCATCAGATAAATCAGAAGTTTTCCACGCAAAGCGGAGACAGTAGCATTAAGAAATATCACGCTCACACTTCGGGGGCCAACTATCGTCAGACTGTAAGGACGCTCAAACACCCAGCTGCCCAATACGAAAATTTAAACCATTTTTTAATGCCGATGGTTTGTTTAAGAAACACTAAGTGATTTATGGTGATAAATTTCTTATATTATTGCCTGGCGAAAACAAAATACACATAGTTGTTTATCCATTGGATAAATTCGATAGCCTATATACATTGAAGCAATATCCTCAACACTATAGGCCAACTAAGGCAGCACTCTTCTGTACTAACTACACGCAAAGGCGAGTGATTAAAGAGTGTAAAGTTTGTAGAAAAATTAACAGCGAAACGTTCTAGATACAGCATAACGCCATCGTTTGCATGCTGTACTGGCTACTTCTATAATTTGATATATATTAGAAATTAGACAGAGTAAATGGCTAAGAGTTAAATTTTGCTTTTCGTGTGCACCGTCATCAAATCTCGTTATCCGCTAGCAATAATAAAACCACCCTAGACCCGGAGATGTTACCTCGATTAATCGGTTAACATCTGCTTAATTCACTATGCCTCGCGTTACCCAAATCCTGAATAGAAGGCAAAGATCATAGTTTGTAGGTATTTAATCATCTTAATAATCATATCATGATAAGGCATTTCTTCCTTCTACAGACAGGTTCCGTTAATTTAAAAATCGCTCAGCCTATCCACGGGTGGTGTGGCAAACAGGTCACCATCGGCTATAGAATATTATGCATTCATTACGTATCGTTACACAACATGCATTAGGAAATGATTGCACAACAAAGGGTAACTTGATTGACCTGAGATATTGTGGAGTTTCTGGTTCGTTTTTGTCTAATGTATAAAAGAGGCTTTTCCTCCCAAATGTTTGTGATTGAATCGCAGCGGAAAGCGCGCATCCTACTTGGGAGCACCTCGCGCAGGTGCCTTTCAGTATTCGATTGGAAACGCCATGTTTTCAATTCATTGAGGGATAATTGGTAACATTTTGCACAACAACACATTTTAGTCAGCAAAAAATTATGTTGGACGGCCTTTGTGACTTCTTTATTTTCATTATTAGTATTGACCAAAATAGTGTCTTTCATCTAGACCCTTGCTATTTCTCAAGCCCCCGCTTGCCTCTGCTTTAAAATTTGAATAATCAAACATTTGGTAACATTATTATTAGATTAATCATATATATTCTTATAGTTCATAAAACAAGGTTTCATATGACGTCACCACCTGGCTACTTCTTAGCTTTTTACGCTCCTGAAGACAGATTATACAACAAAAATAATTTGAAGTGCGACATCCGAGCCCATCAAAATGAAATGAAGAGTGCAAGCAATGTGGAGATCAGGTCACGTAATATCTTCTCGTCAAGAGATTAGAAAAAAAGCCAGTAATAGCGAGAAATCCTGAAGATGTCTGAAGCAAGTGTATATGGCCGGATTTCACGAAACATCTATAACTGTCAACCATAGCAATTTTTCGAAAATACAAGATTCTAGCTTTCCAAATTTAACTTACTTGCAAGCAGTCAATACTGTATTACTCTGGTGCGTCAATGTCGGCGTTCACCTATTTGTTTTAGGAAGTACAAGTCAAAAGCAGTGGGACGTACTGTTGTCAGTGTCGCGTTGCTATCTATCTGAGAAGCCGCTAGTTTTTAAAAACTATTACACTCAACAGGCCTCTAAAGAATATAGCCTCGATGCAGTCTAAGCTACCCTTCAGCAGTGCCTTGATCTAGCCAAACGTTTTATTCCTCAGATTTTGAAATTCGGTTTAAATCACTGCAAAAAGACAAACGACCCATAGTCAAGGATGATGTCAATGCTATCTTCCATAAACCACAACCGCAGCCTTCAACTCAGCTTCAGGTCTGATGGCAATGTCGAAGCGAACTTCTTTACCCGAGATGGCACCGAGTTCGTGACTCCAATGGTAACTATGAAGGATAAATTGGAACCAATTTATCCTGGTGGAGACTATGCAGGGCCCAATTATGCCTTAATATTGGGTTGCCGTCCACTTCCGGCTTTAACCGCACTATATAAAGGAAAACTTCTTTTTATCTATAGATTACCTATGGTTCTCAAAATGTTTGAAGAGTAGCGGAAATCTCTAACAGATTAATTTATAAGGGCTTGAAAAGTCATTAAAATGTCACAAAAAACATTTCTTATAATTCCAAATTTCCAATTTAACAATTTAAAAATTTGTTTTAAAGGGGAATATGTCTATTCAAACAACCAGTGTATAGTACATCTGTCCAAAACTTAGACCTGCTGGATCTGTCGTGCTTAGCGTGTTTTACTAAAATTCAACCTTGGCCTACCGACAAGTCAAGATACTCGTCTTCGATGAACGGCCTAGTGCTTCACAATTCACCCAAAGCTGATAGTACTGGATGAAAGCACGTTCAAAGAAAGCACCTTCAAAAAAAAATATAAATACACTTGCAGCCATGGCGAAAAGCAGTGTGTCGTTTTAAGAATTCGGGCGAATATCAGCCATTACTTAGTCCCTTTGGGCTGGACAAACCCCTACCGAAATTATATACTTTTTCCCAAACCGACAGTAAATCAACTTGCGGCTGCCGAAAAACGAGCAAATTCCAGCACAGGTAAATGAAAAACTTATTATAGAAGTGCATTTCTGGCGATTTTTATGTTTCGATTAGCTTGTTGATGTACAGTTTTCGCGCCAGTGAAACTATAGGCTGCCTTTGGTCCTTCTCTGATGAAAACATTCCTATTGTCAATACAAATAAACGGTCGAGAGGAGAATAAAAGAAAATTTAAGTGTGGTCTCCAGCAAAGTCGACATCATGATACTTCCAAAAAGGCGGACGTATCACCAAAGAACGTAATCTGACTGCTCCACGAAGTGTTGCGCAATTGTGTATAGCTAGAAAAGTCTGAAAGAAGGCTAGCATTGATCCATATTAGCCCGTTACTGTACGGTGGGCTGCTTGAAAATATGAGCATATTCTCGAATTAGCACATATTACTGCCGTATATTGCGAGCTGAAACGTTATAGAACAACTCTAGATATAGTTGTATCGTTGTTCTCATTCGTGCTAGCAGGAAAGCGTTCACACGTTTGCAAAAGAATCATTTGAAAGTTGTGAAAGACTGAGGTCTTGAGTTGAAGCAATATTTGTGGTGGACGGTGTTTACACCGGATAAACAGTCAGGAGTAACACTTTATCATTTGCATTTTATACATTTCCTAACTTTGAGTTGTGATAAAGGATACTGATTCATGGAGTATACACAACATCAAGACCATATTGCAAGCGGAAATACCTGCTATTATGTTTTGAATATTATGTCACTCAGGAACTTATTTATAAAGTCAAAACACACTATCTTCGTTTTTTCATAAATCAAGCACTCCATACGCTAAGCATTTGTAACTAAACTCTGTCATTCCTCAAGATTGATTTCGCCTTTTAAAATATCCTATAAATAAAAAATGATATAACAGTGTATCTCACTAGGTCGATTTTTAGTAATAGCATAAATGTCATTAGCAAAATTCCAGTGAAAAGAACCTAAGGTCTCCTATACAGTCAGCACAAGCTCGTATCAACTCGTTAAAAATGTGTATTTGTATTTTTTTCAAAAGACGCAAAACTAGCATACGGAGCTACAAATGGGAAGAAACTATTAAGTGCTATTTATTACAGATATGAGAGCAGAACTTCGATTCTTATAAGTTGATCTTAGTAAATGAAATGAAATTGACTGTATAAACGCAATAAACGTATGTGATCTTGTTACTATGCTGCATGTTCTAGTCTATGTCTTAAAATATGTGGCATGATCACAAGCTCACAAAATAGTAAAATTGACTATTTGCCTCCCGCTAGCAAAACAATCGATTGAGATCACATCGTAAGCCAGAATGACTAGACCCTGAACTTGTATCTAGCTTTCTCTAACCCTAATATTCATATCAAATGGAAAAAATTAAGTCTCAGCCATTATCAGGGCCTACTCAATTTCGCTAATCTTGTATTGTTGTTCTACGAGAATTAGTTCATAAACTTCATAAACGAGGATTATTTTATGACATATTTATTGTGATGATGGCCATTGATGGCCAAATGATTGGCCAAAATGATTCCATTGTCGGTACTATATATAACCTATTGTCTAAATCATTGATCCATATCGTACGTGGTGGTCGTACTAGACAGTGCCCGTGGATATGGCAAAAGTTAACCAGCATCAGAGATGATATTCGTTTTTAGAACAATGACAAGATCGCGCTTTTTAATGCATAAAAATTTTATAATTATTGGCATTTAAAAAATCACATTGCTAACGTCATTTTTAAGGCCAATTAGTACACTATATATTTCTCAAGCTTTTACTAAAATTCGCCTCAAATAAAAATTTAAAATAGAGGCATTTTTAAGATCTAAAAACAGGCGATTCAGCTTGAAAAACCTTAGCAATATACATACCATAATAACTACATCGCGATGACCGTGGGCTGATGCGAGATGAAGCGCGGTATCATCTCCAAGGTTGAAAGCGTTAACACGACATCCACGATTAATCAATAGATCCACGATCCCAACGTGACCTTCTTTAGCGGCCCAGTGCAAAGCAGTGAAACCATGATCATCCCTAAAATACAATAATATAAGCTTATGTAACTAACATTATTTTTATGTCCTTTACATCTTTTTTATATGAATTAGAATTCTCTTATGCGGAAAAGCAGCATGGCATCGCAGAAATTTGTTGAGTTCGTTATGTAAATCCAAGCTGTTTTGTAAATCTTAGCGGAACAATTACCGAAAAGTCTACCCAAACTTTATATCTCTTATATCTCTCTTATCTACCACGACTACAGAGTTACGACCATTCTATATAGAATATAAGAGTGTAATTTTATCAAAGTCATCATCTCTGACTTTATAGTTTACGTATAGGTTTCATGTTGATGCACACTATCTTTAAACAACTAATACATATATGTTAGCTTTGTCAAAAAGTGCTGGCGGATCCTTCAAATATTTCTTTCTCATTTATATTTCTATTAATTGTTTAGTTCTATGTATTATTCGAAAGAGTTCTTTCCTTTTTAACTTGAACTTAGGCTATAAAGAAGAATACTTTAGATTAAATAATACACATTTTCGGTCTAACTTTATTTTGCTTCTTGTTATATAAACAATGTGTCGCGTATCAAAAAAACTATCACTCCGAAATACTTACGGAAACGCTGCAAGTAATTTACTAAATTCAAAGACAAAATCTTGAACTAGTCCCTTCTGGCTGACCAGCTGATATAGACGGGAAACTTAGCTGCCACTAAACCACCGTCGTAAAATGGGGGTTTCATTTTAAATTAAACAAAAACATTTAAAATTTTTCGAATCTGATCAAAAATTATAGGGCTAGGTACCCCACAAACTGTTAAAAAACACGAATACTCATATATCTCTCAATTTGTCTTTGGTAAAACTGAAAGGGTTTTAAACACCCAGAGATGCCTAAAAAAAACGAGACGATCGGCGAGGGTCTGTATATGGGCCAACCTTAAAATGTAAATAAATCTATTTTATAAAAAAGACACATAAGTGAGGCAAATTTACCCTTTTTCAGCATAACGTCCGGGACACGCATGACATAAGCTGTTTAACAGCCTCATCTTGCAAAGGTATGTTTTTACAAAAAGCCATATTTTTAAATTTCGTGCAGACGGGTTACTATGTTTTCTCGTCACTAGCAAATCAAATTACATACATTTGTTAATGAAAATGGTCTTAAGTACGCTTCATGAACACCAGAAGAGAGCTTTCCTATCAAGACAGAATTTTCAAATCACGTTTTTTCTAGAATTTTTTACTAGATGTTAAACAAAAGCCGTTTTCTCTAATAAACTGTTCCAACCTTTTGACAAACCCTGTAGTTTCAACGTACATGGCATCTGAGAACATAACGGGCGAATCAATGAATAAGGTGGTGAACAGAACCAAAGTGCACCATGAGCTGATAGAATGAGGCTATTTTAACACTTAAAGTTTCAACAGATCTTCAATGTGACTATTAATTATAAACAAATACTCAAACAAACGCACATGATGAGTATGTTTCGCGTGTAACGTGAATACTGACCGAAATAATCTTATTTTACTATTATGATTATTATTATTAGGTTATTCGGTGGGAAACGTCGAGTAGTTGGCTTGAGTTTTTCTGAGATTTTTCGTTTATATCTTATTGCAGAATGCATCATTATTACGACCATCTGGGGGGGGGGGAGTCATGAAGTCTCGAAATGCAATTTCCACACTATATTGAGATTTGAATAATTATTCTGCCAAAAAATTGTTTAAATTTTGAAATAAATGGTAATTTGTATAACTAACATAAGTACAGTAGATGTTAGAGGGCTACTAACTGTGACTTGTACATTTTTTCCGCCGTAATTCTTGAGGCATGAGGTCGAACGTTGTCAAATAAGAGATGTGGTTTACCTCTGTTAACTAATCTAGGCCGCTTAATTAAACATTTTTTCATCTTCTCTTCTAGTAATTGACCATACGCTTCAGTGGTAATCCGCGAACCAATACTCATGAAGCTGTAGAGGATAACACCTGCTGTAAGCCACCAAACGAACCTAACAAGATATTTTAAATAGCATTTTTTAAACTAAAGACGGTGCTTTTTAGTATTAGATTAGACCATTTACGGAGTACACGGCTTATACAGTGAACTATTTCTGCAGCTGTGTTTCCAAGAGATAATTTAAATGATGCGCCTTGCTGTTATGTTCAGTAGTACTTGCGAGTTCTTTATTTTAAGTCAAGTGAAGTCACTAGCCTCCTTCTGACAGTTTTATCTAGCGATTGCTGTTTCTAAAAGTTAATTGCATAGATTTGTTCACACTTAAAGAACTCAATTTATTGTCCTATACTCAAGAGTATAACCTATCCTTTAAAGCGGCCAAATACTGATCTGTCCAATAAAGCGAGTGTAGTCTCATAAACAAAGTTTTGACTATACCTGCGTACCCTTAAAGGAAGCACAAGTTGCTGGGACTATCAAAACTTTTGAGTGAAAGAGAGTATAGACAACGTGCTTTCTGTCGGTTCAGTGCGGAACTATAGGAAAAACTGAAAGTGAAGGGGGAAAGCTAAAACTAGCTTCCTCACCAACATAATCCAGAACAGACGGAAACACGCGTGGTATACTCTACAGAGAATGTTTGCAATTACTACTTACAAAAAACCGTCCAGTTAAGTTAACCTAACCTAATTAAGATATGGGTTCATGCCAACATTAGAAAAGGACTGGGCATAAATAGGACAAAAAACGACTCTGGTAACAGTGACCAATAATTTCGGGCTAAGCTAATGCTTATTCTCAAGATGAATACCAAAGGCCTTTATTATTGCGAGATACTGTCTGAAACAGAAGAAGTCAATGCCAGATATGTCGACTTCATGAAGAACCTTGTGAATGTATCACGCAATCGACAGACAGAATGCACGGGCTCGACGTTGAGCTTTAATCATGGCCTAGATCAAAGGATAGCGGACTAAACGATAGTTCAAGCAATCATATGTTCCGGATTTAAGTTCGTAAGATTTCGATCGTTTTCTTGTTTTGAAACGGTTATATATATATATATATATATAACCGTTTCAAAACAA
>NW_019213940.1:42074-116618 GCF_002532875.2 Varroa jacobsoni | reverse complement strand
AGAGAAAGAGAGAGAGAGAGAGAGCACCCGCGCTCGCGATCGGGCTGCAGCCCGTTTGAATGACAGGCAGGAAGTTCATGTGGTTGGTACACGTATATTGAAAACAAAACATTTACGGCTAACAAGAGACGGAAAACAAACAAACAAACAGATGATTAATCAAAAATAAGCAGGAGTGAGGCATAACTGTGAGGCTAGCGGATCAGCAGGTGCTTTGATAAATGCTATATTTAAAAAAAGAAGCTGATGCCCATAAAAAGGCGATAGTACTGCGTTTGTGCAAACAACGTGGTGATCACGGACATTAATACAATATATATATATATATATATATATATATAGAGAGAGAGAGAGAGAGAGAGATAAAGATGAGGTGAGTAATGGAATGGCACGTATGGAAGGTTTGTTGGGTATTGACAATAATAGGACTATAACTGCAGCAGTTAGTGCTTTATAAAGCAACCATTTCAAAGTTGCTATATCAAATTTCAACTTCCCTGTACACGTGCACACACATTCACGCATGCAGAGGTACACGTATGGTAACGACGACGACGACGACGATGATGATGGTAATCTTTAAGCTATTAATTGATTTATTAATTGCCGCTTTGATCATAATAAATTGATTGTTTATCAATTAATTGATATTGGAATGAATGATAATGATGACGGACAAGAAGAAAATGTATATAAGACGAGTGAAAGTTGACATTGACAGAACAATGAGTGTATGTATGTGTGCGTTAATAAGCAACGAGATCTAATTGACGACGAGGTCTGATTGCAAGGCCAATGGTTTCAACAATGGAAGCAACGACTATGTGGTCCTTCTGTTATTGTAATATTTATATTATCCGTTAGAATTAAAAATTGTTTGGTGTAAATAATGATGCAACGCTAGTGATAAATAATCTTTTTGTGCCCATGCGAGTTTTAGTTGATCATTCTAATAAATTATTGATGAATATCTGTATATTACAGCAATGGCTATGACAATTATTATAAGTGATTTTTACAGCTAACGAAAAAACACTTTTCTTGCGGCCAAGTACTAGGTTTTAATTGCGCCGTTTAAAGGTGAAATTGCAGCAACTTAGTTGACACATGGTAAGATTATCCTTTCGCTATGATATTTCATCTATTCTTAGGCACAAACAAGTTGTTTGGCATCATATTGTAAACGCTAAAAGCAGGGCCTTTGATGACAAAGGACGCCCTATTATTTAAGGCGTCTCAACAAACTGATCGCTAGATACGATCAAATCATATTTTGCAAATGAAAAATCAAACAAATATTTGAAGCGATGTTTGTTTTCTTTGGGCAATAGTTGTATTGTCGTCGCCCTGTCTAAAGTAGAATAATAATAATAGCTTAAACTGAAAAGGACACAAAATATTGGCTATCTAGCAACTTCCGGAAGGTCGGCGAGTGAGTGCAATAGGAGTGAATGAAAGCATACAAAAAATCAAAGCAAGAATCTATACAAGTGATTGGGCAGCGAATCTTTTACACATTCCAATACAAGCCTGATTGTGGATTGATTAAAATATGAAGGTTATTATGACTATCATTGTTGAATGAATGACGCATCATTAATATGACTAATGTGACATGCTATGAGGTTCAACCTAACTCACATACATACTCACAGGTTCCCGTATGAGAGGCATACTCGAAACAAAAACGGTGACTACGCGAAGATATCGTCACCTTCATGACAAGAACCATAGGATCACTATTTCTACTGCTGCTGCTGTCACAAAAGACAGAAACGCTCATACATTTATGTCAACAAAGCGAGATATAAGCGCAAAAGGAAAGAGGAAACAGATTTAAATAGCTAAATAGGTGAAATTATCTGCTAATGCGCGGCCATTCGGAGTGACTCTGCGTTCGGCCATGCAGAGTAATGATTTGCCTCGATAATTAATATTATATTCTAATGATAGTAGCTGTTGTATTCTATTAGTCGAAATTTCGATTTTAAAATGGATAATGGATGCATGTAAAGATTCCTCAGTTATTGCAACGTTACATAGGGCTGACATAAGGATTATGATAGCTAATGAATTAATAAGTGATTTCAGCGATTCATTCATCAATTGACTCGCACGTATTGTCTGGTCTCATTATTATCTACTACCACACCTAATAATTAATGACTTGATGAATTGTCAATAAAATTATTATAGGGCTTAGAAAATAATAAGAATAATATAATATATTCGTATATGATACTGAGAGAGATATGACAATGATGATGAGAAGGATGATAAAACACTATGAATAGTGATTGATTAATTGTTAGACAATTCATAGATAATGACAACCGACGCGACGACGACGACAATAATCAGAGCCGCAACAGTATGCAGCAGAGGTTACAGTCACGGAGGTAATAATAACAGCAACAATGACAACAACTGCGTGTTATTCATAGTCTTAATACATGTTAAGACGTAGAGCACCATGATAACCGCCTCGACACCTTACCAATGAGACTAAAATATTATAAAATTAAGGAGGTTGAACTAGTAAAAAGGCGATAAAGGTTTCTCGAAAGGCTCTGCAAGGCGGTTTCGGTTCGTGTGGTCCACCATCGAGTCCTAGCAGGAATTTTGACGGCAGGCGTATGACAGATTTTCTAATTTATGCGTTACCGATAAATAATAAAATACCTGTTCCGACAATAGTTATAATGCATTTTCACACGGTAGCCGATTGACACATAGGCAATAACTACAAGCTAGCAGAACACACTGGAAAGAAACGCCGTAATGAATGATCTATTGATCGAATAACGAATTTATTAATTTTGAAAAGGCGTTGAGTGAACGCTGAAAAGAGCATACAGCAGCGAAAAGCGAGACACACCCAGTATCAACCTGACAAAATACAACAAACTGACCATTTGGTTATATGATAGTACTGTTATAACTCATATCGAGATTGTGGCTGGCAACACATGTTTGATTCATAAAACAACTGGTTTAGGGAGTGTTTTCAGTTACAATATCTATATAGGTGGGAACAGACAGTCATTAAACTTGGCTGTGGCTTAAGTGCGATGTTTTTGCTGTTCGCTGTAGTTACAGTGCATGGGTGTGCGAAAACGTTGACCGCACAAGTCCACCGCATATTAGATATTTGTACAGAGTTGCTCAGGAGAGACAAAACCAGAAAAGTAAGAAGAAGACAACAAAAAGAGAATTTAGATTAAACAGATTCAGTGGAGTGCTACTTTGTGCACCCGCCTTGATCTGCTTTTTTCTGTCATTTTGCAACAATTCTATAAATCTCAGACAAATAGGACAAACAAAAGAGGAGAGCAGAAACATTTACCTTTTGAGAATACTAGTTTGGCGTTTTGGTCCGTTTGGTAATTTACTTTGGCAGATATAATAATTGAGATCTATGGTGCGCTGAAATATAACTTTCTTATTGGCGAGAGTGCTGAAAAAAAGTGTAGAGAAACGTTAACGAATCAATAAACGAACGAGATGAGTTTTCGTTTGTGGAATGAAATCCTACTTCTAATAACAGCAAATTATATATCAATGCAACAATGCGATAGTTATTCCCACATGAGCAATGTTAATACACAAACGAATCTTGGAAGGCAGATTAAACCGCTTTACAATAATTGCCGATAAACTGTTGACAAGTTGCCAGTTGCTGGGGCGCAGGCTCGAAAAAACTATTTCGTATACACATGATCGGCGCTTCCTGATCAAAAGAGAAACGTTTGAAGGGAACATGGGCTCAGTGGCACCCTTCTGATGTACACTTAAATTACAAAGATGACAAATGACGATGAACGCCACCAAAACAACAACAATTCAATATAAATCCCAATAGAGTATAAGCAATAGATCGATATAGACAGCTTCAGGAACTTCAACACACAGCATTACCGTTACGTCTGCGCTATAGTTCTACTTTTTACGTGATAGACACATGGGTGAATACGAGTAAGGGCTCATATATATATATATATATATATATATTTATATATATATATATTGGTAACATATTATAAAGACAAGTGTCATTTTTTTTGCCTAGAACATTTTAAAGTACACAGTTGACCATTTATTACTAGCATTGCTCAGAAAAACCGTACGTGCACGCAGTTGTCCACGGCATTCCGATAGTTCGAGAATCCATATTACACAGAAGCACAGAAAAATTATGGTGCACGGTTCCATGTATTTTCTATTGAAAAAACAATCAACTGATTCTCGTACTCGAGTTGCATTGATAGAACATAAGACACCGAATATGAAAAAATTCTATAGCACTGGAAAACGTTAGCAAACTGCAACACGATGACGTCACGCAGAAGACGAAAATACACGCAGAATGCCAAAACAAAATCACCGAAACTTCAATAAAGTGTGTAGCTTTAGTATAGGCCAGTAGATAGCCCATCTGTTAGGTGGAACTGCTGGCGGTGATTGAAGCGGTAAAGTGCCATCAAACGTGACAACGTCAAGGCAAACAATTAAAAAACAATAATAATATACAAAGGATGCAAAGTCCTCTAATTTTCAAACATCAACTTCCAAATAAAAATAAAAAACACGGCAAAAAAATTACTAACAGAAATCCGAATATTGGCTACAACAGGATAAAATTGAAGCATATATAGACCTAAACGAAAGAAAGCAGCATCTAAATGAACATCAACGTAAATAGCCGCTGTTAAGGTGTGAAATGCGAAGCTAAACGTATTCGAAAACAATAATGAACTGTAAAAAATGCAGAGTCCCGTTAAATTTACTTAGTATTGTTATGAAATAATATGTAAGCGATTCGGAAAATCGTGGTTCAATTGAGTAGAGAAACATATATGCGGAATAGTAATTCCGAAATGGCAAGCTAAACACCACCTATTTCAATAGAGTTAGAGAAGGTGAACATGGCAACGAAAAAACGCCTGATTATGTTAAGAAAAATACAAGATCAGCAAGCATTATAACGGGTAATTAGTTGATAACTTGTCGTCGGAGTGATGCTACACAAACGATATATAATATTCTGGGCAAACTGAGGCAGGGAGTTTTGCTTGGTGAGGGCGTACGCCTGCAAGAAACCACATGCGAAAAAAAGAAAACAAAGGGAACCATTGACAGAGCGCTGGGTAGGCTACCGGTAGCAACGATAACAACAACAAACGATGAACATGCTAAACACAGACATCGAAGTTTAAGCGAAAGGATAGGCGATACGATGAAGATGACGAGAAGCATATTGATGAAAATAACGATGAATAAACTGATGAAGGAGACGAAGGTAATGCCAGCTGTAGAGACAAACGCCGTTCGTAGTTAAAGAAAAAGATAAACAATAAATAAATAAAACGTACTTGTATTTGCTAAACGGACTGTCGTCGCCAGGCGCAGATAACAATGCCGCTTGAGACGTACGCCTCCGTCGACGTTGGGAGAATGCCTATCTCTGATGTACAAATGTAGCTTAGAACCACAACGACAATAACAAAACGGTTAACAACTCATTCAAAACTGTTTAAATATATGATGTACAGATAGTTTTACGTGTTGTATTTTTTTCCGAGAAAATATGTTCGGTAATGACAGATATTGAGTGGTGTAGTATTACGTGTATAGCCAAATATAGATCGTATTAGTGAGGCATTGCGAAACGGATTAGATCGGTGCTTTTCAAACGACAGGTATCAGCACAGCGAAAGGTGTTAGGTATAAAAATGCTAAATATTCGCCGTTTATTCGCATTTTAGCGATAATAGAGGTATTGATAACTAGGGGGTGTTTAATGTTTCTATTGCATTAATCTCGGTTCCGTGCTTTGAAAACAGTAAACCGCTTTGACGTTAACGGTATTATTTAGACACTTTTCAGAGTTTATTGCATATATTATTTACATGTGAAACAACACTTGGTTGTTCATAACGACTACGACAAGAAATCAAATAATAGATTGAAATAGGATCGCAATTAGAACAAATGTATACGGGCAAGATTTATTGGTAATAATACGCTTGTATTTTACACTATATACATTCAATACCTTGTTACTCAACTCAATATAGCTAAATACAAAAATTAACAGCATTATATGGGTTTTTAGGCCGCTGTAGAGTGGCACCACATCGGAACTCTAAAATACAGGAATTACTGCAACAGGAAGCTAATTTAGAGGTAAGTTTCATCCCCAAAGGAAATACCACCAGATGATACCTAACCAGGTACTATAGATATTAATTTAGTTCCAGGCTTTCATCGTACGTCTGAAAAACCAAAGCCCACAATCGAAAATTTATAGAAAATAACATCATGTCACTTTATATAATTTTACATTGGTAGTACTTTTTGTATTGAGAATCATCCAATATTTTTATACGATAAACATTAGTCAGGAGAGATTTTATCCTTAGAATATTTCATTGTTGTCATCTAATATATTTACAGTGTTTTTCTCCTATGCTGATCTGCGGCGCATCGTGAACAAAATCAAGGCAAACGTCAATTTTTCAAGCCTTAAATTATTTCGGCTATAAAGGTGAAATTGATTCGGTATAAAACTTTTTAACGTCGGCCTGTGCTTTTCGCTCTGATAAATGAATCATAATGTAAGAACACTACAAAGCCATGTTATTTTTTACTTTCATTAGGCAACTTTCAAAACGAAGCAAGCGAGCGCAGCACAATTTGTACCTCTGTTTCAAAAACAGCTACCAATAATGTATAAACATTGTATATACTTCAAGCGTTTGTCTAATCATTTCGATCATCATTCCATTAATACGGTAAAGAGGATAGCACGCTATTGATAACCGCTTAAATAAACAGCATACAATTATAAGAATATATAATAATACGATCACTACAAATCGACCTTATTTGCGTCAGATTTCTTCACGATCGACCGAAGGAACCGCAGCGGTTCATCGAGAGCTATCGCCCTACTCAAGTCATGCATAATCATGTGTCTTACACAGCCACGGGCGTCAATTAGAAATGATGATGGAAACGCGTAACCGCTTTCCTCATCGTAAACGCCAAATGCCAGCGCGACTTTCTTGTTGAAGTCAGCCACCAGCGGAATAGGGATTTTAGCCGAATTATCCGAAATCGACGTAGCCCACGCCTTGTGTGTCAACACGGAATTCGTTGACGCGGCCAGAAGGACACAGCCAAGCCTCGCAAATTCGCCGTGATGGGCTATTAGCTCTTGTAGTAAGCCAATCGAACTGTTGTTGAAATCGTCGGTATAAAATGTCAACAGTACAAATTTACCTAAATAATCGGATAAGCGAATATCTTTTATTGTACCCTCGGTGAACGCTTTTCCCCGAAAGGCTGGTGCCGGGCGCATGATCCGTAATCGCGTTAGCTCCCAGTCTTCGTGCTGGCTAGTTATAGGTCGCGGTGATTGAAGTGAATGATGCAGTACTGATACTGCAGCCTGACCATGAACTGCTAATGGCTGAGGAGAAGATTGTTGTTGATGCAGCAGCTGTTGCTGTTGCTGTGATGATTGTTGCGTAACAACGTGCGACCCTCGATCATCTGGATGGGCGGCAGAGTTCGTAGTCGCAATCTCGTGTTCCTGATGGCGCTGTTGCAGGGTATCGCCGTACTCCATCAGTACGCTGTTGCCTTCGTACTGCACTATTTGTGACACAATGGGCGTAGTATTATCCTGGGCACTGTTATGTTCTTCGAGGACACAATAGAGCTCTTTACTGTGAGGCACGGTCTGTGGTTGTTGTGCGTGATGTTGTTGTTGTTGTCGGTTTAGCGACTGGACATCACTATGGTACTTGGTTTTCATGTGGCGTAAGAATTCCGAGCTGCCAGCTCTTAACTCAACCTTGCAGAAGCGGCAGTATGCCTTGTAGGGATCGTTAGATACCCGTGCAATCCAGTCCTTGAAACGTTCATCGAGCGTCCAGGCTTCGCAGAACTTTTGACGGTACCATCTTTTAAGTCGAGGGGCGCCGTCTTCTTCGGAAGGGGTCGTCTTCATTCGGCGTTTTTTTGAAGCTGATTCGAGGACGGCTACAACTTCGGTCGTATCATCAACCTCGGCCAAACCGCCAGCGGTGGCCGTGCCGCTACTTCGATATGTTGACTGACTAATGACATTGCCGTTCGGAGACTGTGTCACGACAATAAGATCTTGCCCACTAGGTAAAAAGTTCCCGGCGGCAGTGACCCACTCCTGATCCATGTCACCTGTGGCTTGTCCGCTAACCACACTGACGACCGGCTGAATGGCGCCTTCTGCCACCTTTTCACCCATTTCCAAAATTTCGGCTTCGGCAGGTACCGACTCCACTTCTGATGACATTGTCCGTAATCGAATGAGGTTAAGCGGTAGTCATCAAATCAACTCAAGAATAGTAGTTGTAAAAACACACCAAATCGGGACCAAAGCTTATGTGCAAAGCGAACTATTTTAGACTTTTCAAAGTGCCAGCAACACATACCGACGTCAACGGAACAGTGCGCCAGTGTCATGCTGCAGAAATTAATGAACGTTCAGTTCGAAGCCTGAAAACACAGTTACAGTAGAGAGAACACAGTTACTTTCTTCGTTCGAGCAAGCAAGCACGGCTTGGTTGATAAAGAAGTACTGGGGTTGTCAGACCAATTCGCGCAATGCAATGTTTTCGTACAACTAAATGCTCTATTATGTTAGGCATTCTCCATTTCATTGGAGAACCGCATTTCCATAAATGAGTGTTTTAAAGAAGGCATGCTAGTCAACTTAAAAACATACCTTACTGCTGAAATTTTTAAAGGCGCTTTTATACTGTTAGAACGAATAGAATAGAGATAGCTTAGTGGGTGGCGTGTTTACCTGCTAAATTTGGGAGCGCGTGGTAATCTATCTCCGGACTTAGATACACTTTGTGCTGGGACCCAGCCGTCTGATGGAATGTCTAATTTTTACATTTTACAATTTTCACATTTAATGACAAACTGCTTTAATGTTTGTATTCATCTTGATAAGTATCGCAAAAAGCGCCCCATTGATCTAAGCCAATTCTAATTTAATCCTGACACGCGTTCCGAAAACATAACACTTTATGCACGCTTGCACGAAATATATATTATGTGTTCACATTCTAAAAGTAGTAGAATATATTCACTTGGAATTTCGAACGACCTCTTTTTTTTGACAAAAAGATCACACACTGAAATCGTGGATGACTGTCATACCTTGGAACGGCAGCATTAGTATCATTGACTAGATTTAGCAACTACTCCGACAATTACTGGCACTAACGTGATTATATACAGTAATACATTTTTAGAATTCGGATTGCACTTGTTTATTCTACTACTCAGAGTATGCACCTTCCATGTATTTAGGTAGCGGGATGTTTACTGTGACAAGCTTCCGTGCGATAAACTATAAATCGCGGAACTCGGAGATGGTCGCATAGGGCCTTTGAAGCGCGCTTTTGGCTAGGATCCAACGAGCTCTTAGGTTTTAAGGTTTTAAGTATATTCCACCATTTGTAATAAAACTACGCAAATGGACATTTTAACCTCTTCCTCCACGACTGCCATGGAATACCTCGGTGAGGTACCCCATGGCAGTCGTGACAGGTAAAAGGGCGACTAAGTTTAGTTCTACCTGTAAGACTGGACCACCTGGTGCTTTACAAATCCCCGATACCATTCAAGAATTGTCTGCATATGTCTGTAGAATCTCATTTATCTACATGCCTCAAACCTTACAACTGAGTGGAATAAACGGGAACAACACACCAAAATATCACGTACTGGACTGAGCGAAGGTTAGGTTACGTGTGTCGGTTTTTCATTGCCTACGACAAAACGTGTAATCCTCGTAATACGGTCAATAAACTTGTTTTCTTTTTTATAATTGCGCTAGACCTCAAGAAAGGTGAGCTTCTTCCGTTTGCGTATGTTAATTGATGTAATTGAGATACAATCGTTTTTTCTACTCAATAGGCGTTCAATCATAGTTCTCTGAACGACGCGACACTTCTAGCCACTTCACGAAAAAGTAGTGAGGACTATAACACTAAAATACGACGAATTATTATTATTTGAACATAACCGATTCCGTGTAAATTCACCAAACCTTAAAATAAAATAGCATCCTTTGAAGGAAACGTTCCACTCATTTATTGTTGCAGCTTGTGGTTAATTGTTAGCAATAAAAGTGTGACTAGAAATTTTACAACAGTGACCTCTTGCCGTCTATATAAAATAACTTCCTCCATTCGTGCAAATTGCGTAGTATATTCATTGTCTATATATGACGCTGTGCGTACATAATGCTTTATGATGATGCCGCTCACTACAAGAAGACAGAATTTCATTTATTAGTCGTATGCTAAATGCATTATAATGTACATGATTGAAATAAATATTAACCTAAGCCTGTTTTTTTAAAAAGCTGTTTCAAAGGTACACTGTTATAAGGCATGGCAAATATACATTCATTATATGTCCCTACGTATTCATAAATCTGCGCATTGTAATGTAATGATTATCGCAGATTGCTTCGAACAAATCTAAGACGATCAGGTCAGTCTGACAGTGGGTCCTGATCCACACGCCGTTGATTTCCGAGTGAAGTTTGCGGTGCTCCACAGTGGAAAGGATGGTTGTTTCACCTTTTCTCCGGTATCCTCCTGCGGTTTGGCTTCAGTACAATACGCCTTACCTACACTCTAATAACCGATACAACCCGGTTCTTCCTCTCTCTTTCAACAAACAAACATAACATTAATAAAATAGTTATTATTCTTAAAATGAAGTCAGCTTAAAATTACCTTTATTCAACTCAATCGTGATATAGAAAGCCGCACTCGAGTTTGTTGAACGGTGCAAGCACAAACGCGTCTAAGTGTTGGTACTGCACTCAGATCAAGGTTGCGACAGCGCCGTTTGTGTACGGTCAAGGCGTGGGGGAGGAGTTCCGTCCAACTGGAAACCACTTTGTTCCCCCTCAGTATGGGGTGCTTATCTCCGTGTGTCTTTGTACGCCTTTCTGTGGGGGGTAGAAACTGTTCGTTGGAGGAGGGTGGGATAAGATGAGGATGTAGGGGACTCCAGGGGTCTCGTGGAACGGGCTGGGGACCGCTGGCTTGGCGGGCATCGATCGCGGCCATTGGAAAAGAGCACTACGACGACCATCAGGCAGGCAGCCAGCTAGCGGGACGCTTCGCTATCGTTGGTAGAGTGACGGACTAACGGCGACTCGGGGCCTGAGCGAGCTAGCAAGTTCCTGATAGGAGAGTGTCTTTAGCGAAACGAGGCGAGGGATTTAGCCTTCTCGGGGCTTCTGTTCATAGAGAAGCGCACGCTGGCTAGTCGTATTAGTAATGGTGGGACAGCATTGTAGTGAATAGCAGGTCGTCGGAACTGAAATAGTCGCCGTATAGAGTAGTAACATAAGAAAAGTGCGTTGAGTGAAACTCGCTTCGACAATCCGACTTTCCTGGTTTTCGTCGCCGCCGTTCTCGGCTCTGCGATATGTAAGTCAGGCAATAGAATATACGAACTCATTATGAGTTCAGCTTCTGTGGTCGACCGCTGAGCCCGTCATTGTACTCTATAGTGGTACGCTAAATGTACGTCTTGATTCGCTTCAGCCAAACAGAATTCGTTACTGATCGATGTGGTCGGTGACATCATCGCGATAACGACGAAGCTTGCCGCATCTCCGTTGTATATCGAATAGATAGGGGTGGTTGTCATCAACGAATGGCAGCAGATATGTGTCATTAGTGAATAAGTGTTACAACAGCTGAGAAAGTTCGTTTCTGCTCGGGTTGTGCTTGATGAGGTTATTATGAGATGATATAGCGGGGTGGGGCATTTGTGAAGGTCGCAGCTAGCAGCTGCGTGCGTCAATTCCTGTATTTAAGTGGTATGTGTATTAGTTTTTGTTTACAGCCCAGCGGAAACGGCTACTGTGGCAGGAATCAGCTTAAGCAACGAACTCTGTTATTTCTTCCTAAACAACCGCTTATCTATTTCATACGTGGATTTAGCATATGCCAACTGGATACCCTGTGTCTGTGCACTTACCATCCTGTGCTGTTCGTACTTTCTCTATGGCTTTGTTTCAGGCAAAGAGCTTTATCATGAATACCGTAGACAACTTGGCCTATGGTAAGCAAAATAGCTTAATTGCGATGTCCTTTAGAGGTGACACTACCGAACCGTTGGTACGATGTTTATCCATTTGTTATAGTGTATCCGTAACGTGTAAAACTGCACTAGTTGTCATTTCTATTGTTATGAAATAGAATGTCCTGTACGACGTATGCAGGTAATGCGTTATAAGGTATAAAGGGCGACAGGGGGTTAGCCAGCGTGCCACTGTGTGACAAGCCTTTTCTCCACTACAGATAAGACCTTACGGACCGAATAATTTAGGTGGACAGCCGCCTACATAAGTACTGTTTATGTGGATTAATATGCGGAGGAACCTGCTAAAGAAAACATCGTCATTCTAGTCTGCAGACCATACTATTTCCCATCGGAAATATAAATGAAAAAGTGTTCAGGGAGCCGGCGAGAACGGCATAAGTGTAGTCTAGCCTCAGCCATTTGGTGTCAGCGACATAGTCTAATTAGATGAACAGAATAGCCGAAATAGAATTATGATGCAACAAGACAAAACCAACGCTGTTTGTTCTTTTACTATCCATTCGTTTACTTTTAGAACAGGATTCAGTTGGTAAATTTTGGCTTTGCACATGGTCGGAGACCATGTGAAATCGTATTCCCTTTCTTTTAGAATAGTAGACTTTATATGTAGAGAGTATAGGAAAACTGGAGAATGTATGCGAATACACATTAGTTTGTATGGGCGGAGGTAACTTGACAGACAATTATTTAGGCATTAGAGACAAAATGTATATATTACTCCAGTAGGCTAAAACATTTAAGTGTAGATTAGCATGTAGTATGCTAATGCGTATGTCCACTGTTTGAAAATTTCGTACAGAATTAATTCGCTATGCATGGCGTTATGTACGGACATTAGTGAAAGACAGATGCATGTATTAATAATAATCAATATGAAGAATGACTTTGCCTCTTCACCCTCGCGGAACCTATCGCAAACAATATCAGGAGGAGATCAACAGTGGTATACATTTGCTAGGTTTTGTAATATAATAGCAAGCGAAACAAAGCTGCAAAAAAAAAGTATTTGGATACATTTCCGACTATCTGAAAACAATATTATTAATTGCAAAGATGTTCTTACATCTGTAGCTACAACCTACAGTATTTTCTAGACGGAGATGTATTTTAGTTGAATTGTATTGGAATCAACTTCATCATTACGCATGTTGAAATCCCGGTGTGATTTATATAGACGTAAATTCTCTATGTAAACACCCCTTATAATTCCAGTGTATCTAGTATAACAAGACACCTTCGTAATAACATGATTCCTCCTCCACAATTTTCATTATAGAACCTGTAATGTATAGGATTGTTACCTTCCGCGCTATCGCATATGTCACATATATTCACTTATAAATACTTAAGTAAAGATAAATAACTTATAAGCTCGTTTGACTTCGCAACAAGCAGCCGATAAAAAATTATCTGTAGGGCTCTAGCAGCCGTGCGGACGTTCTATAGAAGGTGTAATAAATAGATTTCTGGTCAAGACAAGATCAGCACCAGAAAAAGAGCTGGGTTTGGCCACGGAGAGGATAGGGCTAGAAAAGGCAGCTGTTGTTGGTCAAATGTCCATTACTGCGTTCGCGCTTGTTGTCTTCGACAAATCGAAGACTCAGCTTAGCCTCATTGTGAACTGAAAGACGGCGCCCTCGTGTCTAGGACGCTGGGCGGTCCAAATATAGTTATGACTAACGCTCACGGTATAAATCCAATGAAATAGCTTAAAGGACCGTAACTCTTTGATGATGGCTGCAACTACAAGGACAGGTCAAGGCAATTTGGACGAATTTTGATTAAATGTGTGCACATGGTAATTTTATATTGAAAAAGTAGAGACTGCAACGTGTTATAAGTGCGCGCTATCGAAATTGAAGCACCGCTTTGAGATTTTTAAAGGAACTGAAAATGGCTTGCTTGCTCAGTGTGTACTTAAGAAGACCGCTTCCTGGAGAAATTTCCAGAGATGGAAGCTATGCAGGGTAGATATATATATTGGCGTAATATCTTCTGAAAATTCACGCAACAATTTTTAATTTCATAGGATAACAGTATTCTGGCTTCAACACACTAACAGGTTTTTTAGAGGAGAGATCATTTTTCCGCTCACATTACTGAATACACTCGGCTGTATGAAGCACAAAAACACGATCTCATATTCAAAAAGCATAAAAAACCTATATATATATATATGTATATATATATATATATATAGCGGTGCGTTTCAGTTCCACAAACCTTGGCAGGCTGTACGTCTTAGTGAGTACGCGTCCATTTGCTAATCATGGCGCATGAAGAGAGATAGTTTCTTAAGCTAAGACTTCAAACTTCGCATGGCTAGAGACAGTTTGTCATCTTTGGAAATCCGAGCGAAAATCAGCTATTAAACAATGTGTTCCTTCAGGTTGAACCCTTATCAAGATTAAACTTCCGTTTATACTCAAAAGCACGATGTATGTTATTGCCCGTTTTCATACGGGTTATAGAACATCCGAAAAAGATTTCCAAACGACAGCACGGAAAAAATCCAGTGAAGTTTAGATTTAATAAGTTTGAAAATATACCAGAGTAGTTGAAAAAGCCATTTTTAATACGCTTGAATCTTTCATATAGGAATGAATGCCCGTTTAGGGGAACAGAATGTTCATTGTCAATGAGGCTGTTTAGATAAAGTACAACGACTAGTCATTTTTTAGATTCTTTGCATCTTTATTTGCAACTTTTGTAGTAAGCCCTGATATTTTTGGTAATTTGGTTTGCTATCAGCTCAAAACTTAATTCTGCTAAAAATTTTTGGAAAGAGCGTACCTGAACGATACGAAACGGATTTACATGTGCCAATATTGTTTTACGTTTGACTACTATTAAAAAGTGATTTTGCTGAATAAAAACAGAAAATGAGTAGTGTGTGATAAAGGCCTTGAAATGTAGAGGTAATCACGGTCAATAACGATTATATTAAATAAGCTTTGCCGTGATCGGTGAAACTTTCAGCATATGCAGGGAATCTTATTGATCACTCTCTGTTGTTGCTTAAATAGAGTCTTGAAACTAGAAAAAGTTCAAATTTAAGCACTTCACTATATAAAATAGTAAGATATGGGCACACGTATTTTATCGATGTCTCGACGTGCGTCTCGTATGTTGTTGACTTAACGTGAGAAACTTATTCTACTACCATGTAGTAATACTTGTGGCCTATCAATACATATATTGGCCTTGCACATAAATCAGTACTTATTTTGTCATAGGTGACAGCCACAAAGAAATTCAAATCGACATTTTGATGGCGCCAGTACAAAATTGTAAATTTTACCAAAAATTTCGTGAGAACAATACGAGTTTAATCTTCAAATCTAAACGTCTTTATAGCTCATAACGTGCAATAGGTTTTTCTCACTTTCATAATGGCTCTAAATATTCGTCACAACCTGTGTTTGCTTTGTTTCCTCTTCCACCTCTTAATACTGCATAGCATGTTCTGCAGTTCGGTAATAAATCGTACAACTTTTATACAACTAGTATTCAAGAAACTGCCAAGTTCACCGGTCACATTAATATTACGCATATCGTAATGTAGCTAATACTATAGACGACCGTCTGTTGCTGCTGAACGGCTCAGCTTATCGGGATATGGTCCAGATAATGTACGCAAGCATAATAATATTGCAATATGTATATAAGCAAAAAAAATTGTCAACGTAGGAACATAATGGCAACCCGTTTTCCCATTGAAGTAAAGGCACGCAGTGGCACCCACCTAAACTCGAAATCGGGCGAAAATACACTTTGTTTAGTGCTGGCAAAGGCCAATTGCCTGAACCACTGCTTAATACCAATATTAGACAAGAAATTTGAAACATTTAGTTAAGTAACAATATTGTTTACTTTTGCAATCATGTAAAAAGTATTCATAGCGTGTTTGTTTCTCGTTTTAATAACTTCCAGCGAATTTGAACTTGGTGAACAATCAAAATAGCAATAGCGACAGTACCAGTAACTATAACGTCATCAACAACAATAATAACGTGGCCGCTAGTGTTTCGACGCTGACGACGTCGCTGTCCGGCCGCGAGCTGGCATCAGCAGAGAGGCGTTCCGGCGTCTCCTCGACGCCCTGCACCCCCCAGAGTCAACGACATGTTCGAAGTCGGCGCAAGGACGCCACCGGCGTCGCTACCGGAATAAGTGGACTTCATTTTAGCGGCCATCCACATGTATTCGGCCCTCAGGGCCATGCCACTGGAGGTGCAACGGCGCTACTCAAAGGCACCGCATTGTAAGTAGAATCACAAGGTAGAGATTTGCTGCACAGTATGGAGAACTGACCAAATATCATAAATGTCATTAGTGGAATCGTTTTATAGTTGGAGTTGCGTTTTACTAAATATTATATTGTCGCAAAAAGGATTCCTAGCTATACAGCCGCAAAGTTTCGGATAGGTTGAGCCAGGTCGGCGTTAGTGTCATTTAGAAGCTAAGATTTGGCTATAGATGATGTGCTATAATTGTCTCTATCTATTTGGAATTAAGGTGAAAAACGCTTTGAAAAAAGGGGAGTTGTATAAATAGTCGCTATCCTCTACAGTTTTATAGCGATAAATATACAAGTGCTGCCAAAATTAACAAGAAAAAAATATTTATAGTCAAAATGTGTTAACGCAAAAAGTGGCCCAGAGATAGTTGTGTTAGAAATTAGAAAGATGCTCTTTGTGAGGGTCAGTCAATCAGTCATGGAAAAAAGTTCATGAAATTATTGTGGAAGTTGAGCAAACGCTACACATGGCCAGCCATAATATCGTCAAGGAGCTAACCATCCAACACAAAGTAGTTTCAAACTATTCCAAACAGGCTAGTTACAAAAAAAGTTTGATGCTTTGCTGGTGCCACGAATAAAAATATTGGGTCGTATTTCCATCTGCGAAACTTTAGAGAAACGTAAGGAAATCGAACCACTTAAACAGCGGCTGATGAAAAATGGGTTACACACGACAGTCATACGCAGGCGTGCCCTACAGTTTGTAGCAAAGACCAGACCGTTTAGTGGAATTTGAAAGAAATCGTTCATGACGAGTTACTATCATCTGGTAAGATGGTTCATTCTCAAATCTTTACTGTCAACAATTACAAAGATTACAACAAGCCATTGGAAAATCGACTGGGGCTAGTAAATAAAAAGAACTTCGTCTTCCACCATGAAAGTTCCAAATCGCATATTTCCTTAGCTAGCCAGCAAAAACAGAAAAAATTGGTATAGAAAACTTTGATGCACGCGCCGTATTGCTTGGACCTTACACGATTAAACTATCACTTATTTCGTTTTTTGCAGAACTCGTTTAATGCTGTAGATATGGTTTCAATGGAGGGGTTTTTCGCCTGAAGTTCTACAGTGGTGGAGTCATGATGATGACGCCTGAAAAATGGCGGAAGGTTATCGACCAAACTGGCGCATAGTTAGTCTAGTAATGTCAAGTTAAAATATCAAAAAAAAAACATTTTCTTCAATTTTTACTTAAAACAGGCCAAAAAAAAATCTACAGTCCAATAATATATTGCTCACCCCGCGGGATGAGATAAGTGGGATAATCATTGTAGCTGGTGTTGACGTTTCTTCGAAATCGCTTGAAGCCAGAGGGTGCGATGGATCGTTGTTATAGTCTGACGGTCCCGATAAGTAACTCCAATCGGAAACATTTCCTTATGAATGAATTATACTCATAATGAAGACGAATGCAATTCCATGAAACATATAAAACACAGATACATGACAGCAAAAGCAGACTACCTAGGCTTTGCGTTCAATATAATTTTATAGAGGTAGGATATTTATCGTAACCAGAATAACATGGATTAAGTGCATAAACATGATGGCCGAATACATATGCAGATTGCGATGAACCAAAAGGTTATAAAAATATGTACAATGCGAGGTGTATCAGAAACTCTAATTACATCACTTTCAAACTGTTGCATAGTCTTGAATTAACATGGATCAATATCAAGCACCAGGTACGAACTTTTTATAGCATTAACAAAAACAAATATACAGTCTATTTTACATGCTTACCGAATATGTACATGATCTATTAGTACAGTATATTACTAGATTTCTAGTTTGGCAAAACAAATTTCCGTAATGGACTAGCCCTTCTTGGAGCGAAGCATCAAATCGCAATTTCGTAGGAAAGGTGGTTTAGGGTTAGTAACGCCTCGGACCCTTTACGGATTCCACAAGTCGCTACAGGCGCATGTTCGTCGTCCATCCAATCTACCGGGATCGCCTAACGTTAGGACATCATGATATAGATCTGTAAAGGGACAGGGCTGGGCCTCAGTGCCCACACTATTCATCCTGTGGGCTGTGGTTAGGTCAAAAGCAGGCACGGGATGACTAAGGGCATGTGGCCACGCGCAAAAGCTCGCTCAAACAATGGTGATCGATATGCAACCATGAATGTAGATGTTAGTTTTCAGGTGATTCTTTCAACAACTATTTATTCGACATCTTAGCTGACCGTGCAAGGAAGAATCACTAGGGGAAAGAGTATGCATCTATAGTAAAAGCAAAATCCTTTCGGACGACATCTAGCAAACCAACAAATTATGAAATGAGATTTTTCAATAAACTAGAATGTACACATATTCTTGTTTGGAAGTGATGATCTATTGATATTATATAGTACCTAGAGCTCAGGCTACTACTTTATCTCGTGGCTATATAACTATAAATATCTATTTTACATTTACTTTGCTTTGCAAAAACTAACACGGCCACCTCTTAAACATGCGCATGTTGTTTTTTCTTCAGGCAACGCTGTCTGACTTACGAGCTTTTGGCAGAAGACAGATTGTATTTAGGGCAACTATATACGCTTAGTGATGACTTACGGCACATTTTGCTCCGCGACTTCACATTACCCAAGTTTTCAGGGCTCATTGCTAGCGTAGCATATAGCAACCATTATATATATATACATACACATATATATATACTAGGGGGAGCGGAAGAACGGGATAGTTTTTACGAATGCGGCATTTCACGATCGTATTCTGCTTAGAGCAGACTTTTCGCCGTTGGAGTCAAACTTTTTGTTGATGAATGTGAGACTCGAAGCCTTTCTGAGAGAGAACGAAAGTGGAGCAGATATTGACAATGCAATAGGTGTTGAATAATGCGACAGAGATATGCGATCATGATATAAATATGCCGGCTTTCTAACGGGAATGCGGGAAAACGCACATTATTATATGGACGTTCAGAGTAGATCTTGAAGATTCGAAGTCATATTATCTCGTTTGCCATCATTTTCTTGAGCAGTAGCACTATTCATTGAATGTTCGGGTGTGCTTTTGTTATCCTTCATTTTGTGTATAGCGTTTATAATGGCGTGAGATCCCAAATATCGGTGTTGTTGTTGTATACACTGAGTAAGCCGAAAATCTCAGGATAATTTAAAATGGGAGCACCTATTACGTGTGTATCGCATAATTGAATTCCCATTCACTATTGCAATGATTCGCGTATTTCTGTTACTTGCAGAGAGGTAAAATGAACACTGCTCTATTACACATATAAATGTATTTATCTCGCCTCAAAAGCTGCTTGATGAACCATGTAAAAATGATTAAAAGGGCGGCCGCCGCAATCGCAGGCAAACGCCCCCTGTCAATAAAGCTTCAAATAGTAGTGCAATCAAACTCTTTCCGTTGCTTATGATCTCAGATCAGGGTGTACTCTTCTAGTAGTATTAAACAAGAGGTGGGACAAAAATCACATTGGATATATACACACAATCCGGAAAATAACGGCAGCAATATTTTGGCATCTGATTACCTATCTAGTGTTCTGTTTCATCTGTATTGTGCAATTTGCATGTAACATTCACTTGGTGTTAATCCCCCCAATTAACACTTATTTGCTTAATTTCCATGGACGTTTCCAGTGAAACGAATGGCAATCTCGCCAGTTCAGGCGGCGGCAGTCTGACAAGTTTGACAGGCTCCCCTGCACTTAAGCGCCGTGGAGATAGCACCAAGGGCATGGATAAAAGCAGTGCTAACTTTCTCGATTACTACCTCAGTCTTGAAAGTGCCGTTCGTCAGAAGCGAGAGGCCAGTGGAGAGCAGATTCCGCCGGTGAGCGCGGCACCATCAACAGACAACGCCATCAGCGTCGCAAATACAAACAGCCCGTCAGGTGACCATAATCGAGAAAAAGGTAAGGGTAGTTACTATGATTGCTACTCAAATATATATACATATATATATATATATATATATATATGTACTTGAAGTAGGAAATACTAGCAGTCATCCGTTTTTGTGTTTAAAAATGTATTGATTATGTGTTTAAAGCAAGAACAATTTTTAAAGACATGGTGCAATGCTTTTTTACGAACAAGACATTATGCGTCCTACGAGTAAATGTCATTGGTATGTAAAGCGTCAGTGGATCCTCTACCCAAATAGGCTTTCTTTCTTAAACAAAGTTTTCTGTTTCCTTGAGGTCGCCGCTTTTATCTTAGTGGATGCATATTTTTGTAGTGTGTAGCTTATGGCCATGTGGACATGTTAGCAAGCCTGTCCTAGGTTAAAATAACACTGTCACGTCTGCCTTAATAACTGTCTTGCGTTGACCTTAAACGTTGCAATGAAGCGACCAAGCCTTCCTTCTGCCTTTTTTATGTGACAGACTAATGTGGCTAACACGTTCTGGAATGACGAGTCCATAGTGTGGTGTTACGTAAGTGACGTAAATTTGTATAGTTAAATAAAAATCGAAATTCACTCTCAGTGAATTATGACGTTCATTACAAATCGGCCTAGGTCGACGTGCAAAATTAGACGTCAACTCATTTGTAACCTGTATTAGTTTTAGGCTAATATTACTGTGGTTCAATCCGCGTAAGTAATATTCTTTCTAAAAGACAGTGGGTGAGGACATATTGTAGTTAAGAATTAATTGCTTACATTATTTGTTGTCGTTTTTTTTTACTAAACTTTAGCAGCTGATGAGACTCCTGAGAAAAGCGTGAAACCAGATACAGCCGAAGTCCCTACGGGCTGGGAGAAGCATGAGGATGATGAGGGCGCGTACTATTGGCATATTGCCACGGGCACAATTCAGAGAGAAATGCCCACCGTTGAAGGCACTGATAAACTCACGGCACAACACAAACGGCTTGCAATGCCAACTGCGGTGGCATTTAGAAACAAAGTGAGTAGTGCTATTCACGTGATGAAGGAACGCCGAACAATAACAGCATGGGTAGCTCAAACAGTATATATATATATACTGTTTTTTATATATATATATATATATATATACTGTTTTTTACACCCGGTACTGCCATTGAACGTTGCTTGTTTTGAAACACATGTAAGAGGCAATCGCTAATATCCGGAATGGTACCTCGTATTACTAAAGCCAGACAGAAGTAGTAATCATGAACATATACCTAAATAAATAAATTTTCGAGTTTTATCCGTTCTAAATATTAATATAGCTGGTGACCCGATTTCAGAATGGGAATGCTAGTGAGAAGGTCCTAAAACGTCAAAGCTGTCCTATTCTCACCCGAAGGGCAATCGAGCAGATGATTCAATCGAATCAGAAAAAGCCTATTCGTTTTGCTGTCCGCTCTCTCGGCTGGCTCGAGGTACCCGAGGAAGAGCTGACGCCGGATAAAAGCTCTCGCGCGGTAAACACAATTATTCAGCAGTTGGGGGCCGCCGAACAGGCTTCCGGAGGGATGAACGTGGTCTCGAATACAAACCGTTCCCGCAACGACAGGTGGGGTGGAGGCATAGACATTTATATGGACATCGATGACGAGTGTCTTCGTCTAATCGATCCGAACAAGATCAAATCGAAAATTGTTGAAATTGACGATCTCTGCACGGACGATGATGTCGTACTTGGGGGCCTATCAAGCCTAGCCTTTAGCGGAGCGTCGGCGATGTCCGAAGAAATCGGTGACGAGGATGAGTGTATTTTACTTGAGCAGCCCATTCACACGATCCGCATGTGGGGTGTAGGCAGAGACAAAGACAGGTATGGGTGCGAACAAATGAACAAGGCTGATATCAATTTTTTTTTATTGCAGATAAAAGTATATGTTTGGTTACACTATAATTTTTCCTGCGGTTAATCTTAAGGAAAAAGTGTCCAGACCTGCTCGAAATTTACAGAATATGTTTTTATCCCATACAGTACTTATTGACAATGGAGCGGTCTTTTGTTAGACTGACACGCTTTAACCAATCGATATGAAATTGGTCCCCACCAGCGTTAGCTGAACTGCTAAGCTAAGCGAGTTGGTCATGTCTTTATTTACGTGTTTCTTTTCGTTCAGGTAAAGCTTTAGGATATCGAATGCGGCAAACATAGAAAACTTTTTTGTTTCAACATGCGCTTGTCTTCTTAACATAACTCTTTGGTCAAAATACTTGCCTTTTGTGAGAATAAATATGACGTGGGAGTTTTTGTGAAGCCTACTCAACGGAACAGGTTTGGGTCCGAGCCAGAGCTTGAATCATGGCCAAGGCTTGTTTTGATCGTACTTTCACTACGAATACTATTAGGTTCTTCTCACTTCAAATGTTTCCTCTGCACGGTAGATATTGTGTAAACAATATACTGCATTATTAATTCAATTTACATGAAAATATACATTTTTTTTATGTGTTACCTGTGTAAAGATAGTACTAATACCTAGATGTATCGTGCTAACTAATTTAATTTAACTAACATAACGTATTTTGCTGTGCTTTCGGCGCCTGCATCGCCTTCGCAGTGAAAGGTAACATCGAATGATTGGTTGGCCTATATTTCCTAGCTTTCTGATAGATCCTTTCGAGTTTCTTTTACGTGTTATGCATTTACTTGCTGTGTGCTATTAAGTGACATAGACTTCGAGCTAAAGAGGAACATTGCTTATTAGTTCTATCAACATTAGAAATTAACTGTTTGATTTTTCCTACGCGACATTCAATGGCCTGATTGGTCCAAATGTTTGCATGTTTAACATTCGGGTGGTAGAGATCTAACTGAACAGTTCCCTTGGTAGTTGGCCGAAGTAAGTTCTAACTTAGTTCGAAAATGGGCACAGAACTGGCCACGTGCGCTACGAGCAGTGCATGTGTGTAGTTGTGCTGGATTGCGTTATGTTTCGTATATACATATCGTTCGATCTGGGCCGCGGTTAAAGGAAGAGTACACATTATTTAAATTTGAAGATTCGAACTAGATTGTCTCAATTATAGTTTCGATTACGAAACTGCGGTTTGTTTTGTCATGTCTAACACATCAGGAGGAGCTGGGTGGGTCCGGCCAATTTTCCCTCAAACAAAAATCCCGGCATTTTGATATCATGATTATAGAGCTGAAAAAATAGAGAGATATCGAAATATCTGTTAACAATACGCGGACGTCGGCCTCGCTCGTTCGTCAAGTTGCTGAAGGAGATAATTTTTACTGCTTTTTTGCACCACGAATTTGTGCCCTACCTGCTTCTACACGACAGATTTAGTTCGAGAGAGCTTCCCTGAATTAAGTAAAAATATGTTTTACTAATATAATAACACGTGTATTTAGCATTGCTAAGGATACTAATAACAAAAACGAACAACAGTGACAGAGATGCTAATTATTAGCTTTAGTTTCAGGCTAATAAGAACCATCACCTAATCGGAGCAATTAGGACAGCTCCTAAATAATCCACTGTCCAACTATACATAGGGAATTAATAGCGAGGCGACATTTCACCTAGCACCGGTCGTAACGGAAATAAAGTAGCTCTATAATTTTTGCTGTAATTAAGCCAGGTTTAATAAACACGTTTACTGTGTCCCTGTTGCGTAAAAGCGTTACAATTAACTTTGGAAGTTTTCACAAACTTATCTCTTCTATTTTAAATCGACATATGCTCCATTATTACCTGTGATCTTCTTCCATATGGGTGGTAACCTAATTATCCCGCCTTTATAGAACGGACTCCTCTACCCTAGCGTTTTAAGCGTCGCAAGGCACTCTTCACGTAATGCTGAGATTTTAATAACATTCAGTTAACCAAGCGGTTGAAGAGATTTCATACAAAATTGTAATCTTGAAAGCTACGTCTGAAGAATATGGTTGATAACAGATCACTTCCTGACTCGTACGCTTTTGCCACTCTAACTACAATGGCGTGAAGTCGAGTTTTGTTATGCAATGATAATGACCACCTCGGCTCACTAATCTTGCGGGCTCTCTTATGCTAACAATAATTAACTTCAGCAGTAATTGACGAACCAGGACTCAGGGTTGTAGTGGATAAAATCTGTTCTAGGCCACCAAGCAGAGTTCATAAACTATTGCAGTTGTACATTCGCCTTGGAGCTATGTTGCGCCGGTCCCGTTGCATGCACTGGTCACCCCATAATATAACTAACATTATCGTAGAGGATTAATTTTTTATCACAAGTTACTTTTCGGTGTAAGAACGGGTCACTGCTGTTATGCGAGGGCAAAGAGAAGCAAGCATTTGTACGTCTGCTTTTTTGATCCTTCTTCAAACCATGCAGTACGCGTTCCTCCATTTTTTTACCGTTTTAGTTTGCTCGAGATGAGTTCAATATAGTTCTGCATACGCCAACCCTGAATGCTAGCATTTGTACACTTTGAAACCCATTTCCAAGTTTAAAATTTCTCGCCCAAAAATCGTTCCAGTCAACAGATTGCGGTATTATTAGTAGTAAGTTCTTTATATACGGCCTCAAATTTTGAAACGTACTAGCGTAGCCTCAATACAACAAGAACGACAAATGGTGCTGTTAATAAATAGTGTGATTTTCACGTTTCAAGCTGAACTATCTAAGATACAGTACTCTTAATTAGGATGTTTACAAAATACTTGGCGCTTTGTATGTGTTCTAAAACGTATTCTATGGACTGCCATCTATAAATAAATGAAACTGATTAATCTTAATATATATTAGTTATATTGTTGGCTGTTTATTTAGTTTTCATCAAACAAAACTAACTATTTTTTTGTTTCCATTACGGTGTTAATTATTTGATGCATCCAAAACATCCCTCGACACTCTCTATCCTATATCTGTTATGGTGGACAATTTGAATGTGACGGCGTTGTTCTAATTTCCACGTCTGTGCTTATTGACGAAAAGGGCTTGCTGGCCGAGTAAAGTTTGAACGCGAATGTTTAGTCTGACTGCTAATCTAGACTCAATGCAAACTGTTAGTTGAAGCTTAACGTCCGGCCATTTTGTGTGTCTAGGGATTTCGCGTACGTGGCCCGAGATCGTGTCAACAAAAATGTGGTTCTGTGCCACGTGTTCCGCTGTGATATGCCAGCAAGAATAATCGCCACTACATTGCGAGACGCCTGCAAGCGCGCCATGATCGAGAGGGGGTCAGTAGTCCATGTGACTCCTAGATTTTGAACTTCACGTTGACCATGTGCTCGAAAAGCGCATAAGTACAAGAACCGGTTGAACTTAACTAGGGAGCGTATAATTATTGTACATATTATTGTAAGTGAGCCATATCTTAACTTGCCACATACACGCAAATTTACAGGTACCTGTTTTTCTTCAATACCATTTCAGGCTAGTAGTGAAACGTGACAAGTCAACGGCACTTCCAGAGGAACGTAAAAATAAGCGCTTCTCAGATCTGCTGCTCGGGGCAGACAGCTTTCCACAGCCATCAGAAGAGATCAACAAAACGCTAAAGGCGCTATATGTCGGATCGATTGAGGTGTCGAAACCAGAAGGAATGGATATGCTGATCTCCGCCATAGATCGGCTTGTATCGGTCGTGCCACCTTACCGATATCGGCCAGTCAAAGTGACCGTGACAACATCTGCTGTCACCGTACGGCCGCAGGACAACGAGCGAGAAGTCGTGTTTGACGCCCGAGTTCGCTTTATTGAGTACATCGGAATGGGCAGACAGGTTAGCAATGGCTGAACTCATTGCTTTATCAGCGGTCGCTATGAAACGTCCGGTCTAATGCCTTCTCCCTTTAATCGACCCACATGGGCATGTCACTGCAGATGGTACATTTAATTTCATTTGTGAAATAAGTGAATAATTTCCTCGCTTGCTGCTCATCTCCGCCTATCCTTATTGTTATTTACAGGAGGAAATGTGCAGTCTCGTTGTTGACCCAAATCCAGGCAGCACTACGCGCCGCTTTGTGGCCCACGTGTTCCATTGCGAACCGACGGCAGCGGCGCTAACGAAAGCGCTCGAGGCGGCCTACAAACTTCGCTATCAGAAATGCCTGGATGCCCATTCGCGACCACAGCAACCGCTTACTGAACAGCTTCCGTTTAATCCGAATCATGGACGTGCACCCGTTGTTACTCGGTCGTCATCGATTGTAAGTTTGAGCTTCACATGTTAAAAGAACAGATACGAAGCTATCCGAAGATAATTAGCGGAACTAGCGCGGAAATTGTGTATTATGTATATATATAAGGATTATATATACGGATGCTTCATGCTTGCCTTCATTTGCATGAAGTATGCAAGTACCTTATGCAAACCTCGATTTACGCAACCTGCCTATCTGATTTAGTAACTACAGGTACTCGTAGAATTACTAAGCATTTCAACAGATATTTTGCTTCTCTGCGATTTCAGTCACAAATCGGCTGCACCCTCCGTAATGTATTTTCACAAACCCTAAGACTGGTTGGATCACAAACGTCCAATCATATTTAAGCGTTTGTGTCCCTTCTTTCCATCACAACTACAGCCTATAATTACAACAACAAATAACCAATACTGAATACGTATTCCATCCGCAGATGGCCAACGTCAGAAGAAATGGTGTTGACCAAAAAGCAAATTTCCGGATAACCACATTGGCATAATAACATAAAAAATAAGGAAAACAAAGTTGATAAAATTGGACATTATGGGTGACAAAGCTCATCGGTACTCCCATCCCGGATCTTTACTCTAATGCCTATTCAACCCCCGACGACAACAACAATAACAACAGCTTTAACAAAAAATATCTCATTTAATAACAAAAAAAAACTGCTCTTCCTTCCCTGCAGTAGACGAAATAACCTCAGCGGAAGACGTCACCAACTTTTAACCCAGCCAATTCCAACTACCATCAACTTGAGAAAAACAGGCGGAAAAATCTACCAAGCGATAGAACGAATGTTCTTTCATCCTGACACGATGTTATCATACACTAACAGTAGTATGACGTCGGCGACACCATGCATCTACACAGACCTACAACAATGAGGACAAATAGGATGTACAAAAATGTACAATCTCTTATGCAAGAGAAGAGTATTCTAAAGGCTCCCTCTGGATCTGGGCATTTGCGGGTAGCGTGTCGCATAAATGAAGCTTGGATTTCGGTACTTGACTGCGCACAACGAGAATTCGACAAGAGTGCCGATAGATACATATTACGTAAATAGATATATATCTCAGGCTGGTTCATTGACCTGGTTGACTAGGTGTTCACATTGGTGAATTGAACACTCCGACTTCGGATGGCGACGACGATATGAATCATATAAATATGTCATCATATAGACGAGCAAACAGCGGTTTATTACTATAAGGCTTATGCAGGCGCAACTTTGGTAGTTGCCCTTCTATGGTTTTCACATTTAGGCCTCACATATAGGTGGGTCTTTTTTTTAGGTGGTTTTCTTTTAGTTCCCCGTTGACATGAATGATATATATACGTGCATAGGGCTGCATGATAAACCGTATATGTAATTGAAAGCGAATATACTTTGATTGTCTTCGATCTACCTTCCTAACTACTTGTTTCTCAGTTATATCCACCGATCCTATGTGCCGTCCCTAGACAAACGTGGGAATTTTTTAGGAAGTGATTGACCTGGACCCATACCAAGAGTGGAGGTGAGCCCGTACAGTACAGCAAAAAAAAGTGAAAGTCCTCAAACAGACCTTAAGATCACCTATCAATCAGGACGATTTGGCAAGATGAACATAACGTCCAGAGGTTAACAAGACGGACCGAATTTAATGATGAAACACGCATTCACAACTTAACGGAAACGACGTGAAAGCAGATAAAAACAGGTTAACTGTACGGGGGCAAAAATGAAATAATCTGTCTTAACGAAACGAACACAAAACGAAAAAAAGAGGACAAATTAACACAAAAATAGTGTCAGAAAACTGATGTTATTGATCAAGCGTTTTGGTTGTGATCAGACGACAGCATGTCACGGGCGATAACAGGTGTTATCATCATCTGAACTTTTCAACTGTTTATTAAACACTTATTGTTATTATGTTTATTAAAAAAACACACATGGTTTATTAATATATAATATTACTTCTTTTCCAATCATATATTACGTTTGATGGTGAGCATTTGTTCACACCATAGAAAAGTTGGTAACGGTTAAAGTTCTGTGAAGTTTCCTTGGGCGGCACTTGCGTCTCGCGGAGCCATGGACAATTTTCGTAATGAAGAAAGAAGAAGAGATTATCGTTTTTTATCCAAGAGATTATCGTTATCACATTTTAGTAGTAGCAGTAGTCACATACATAGTGACTGATTGATATTATAATCAACCATTCTAGTGATGACACTAATCGTAGGAGAGTGATTATGGAAGGATGCGATATTTTAAATAAGCCGTACTTTATTGGCACCTAACAATAGTATCGCTATTTATGTTATTAATTAATGGACGGAAAGGCTTCAAGAAGTCATAAGAGATCCCTCGAAGAATGAGTTAATTACTCGTTGAGGCCCGTTATATTTCGTTAGATTTAAGCTTACCTAATTTGATTTAACCCATCCCATCTAGAAGGAGATAGAATGCGAGAGCGATTTAGTGCAGGCACCTGAATCAGTCGGTCGAGTTTTATAAGCCCGGCTTTTAAAAAAGTATCGGTGGAAACAGACTGAATTAAATTTATCATGAAACAATAACATTAATATATTAATAACTGAAAGAATAACGTCACAAGAAGCCAAAGATGACTCGATAAAACAGTTAGAGCTAGTCTACGTCTACGATACGAAAGATCCGGAATATATTATTCAGATAATTACAATTATTATTATTATGATTACGGAGAAAAATCAAATGGGGGCGATACACACATGCGCTAAACAATTCTAGCCAAGATGTGCCGATCGTGTATGTTAAAATCAAGTAAAAAATAAGGAAATACAAGTAATTAGTAGCGTAGCATATAATTATGCAAATCGTGTTTTTCTTTACTGCGTTAACCTTTTACAGTCATTATAAAAAAAATTAAAAAAAAAACCCTATCTACCATCTAGAAGTTCGTGCTAAACTTCAATCTTTCTTGTTCTAGTGTTAACTGGTTGTTTCCATTAAAAAGCCTTAGCCGGAGCGGATCTTGCTGGACTTATCCGGAACTTCTTTAATACGCCTATGAAACGGCGTGCTAGTCAGATGCCATAGTAACTGTTTTACTAACGCTGAAATGTAAATAAACGATGAACGCATGTTCTTGGTTGCCATGGCAAGCGTCTCTAGGAGACCGGCATTAGCCATCTAGATGACGCCACTTCGTCCAATCAATTATTTTGTGTAGTTCAAACAACTAAGGCCATGCATATTTAAGGTACGTGATAAATAATCAGTAGGTATTTTCTTCAAACGAGAAACCCTTTTGAGTTGACGCGAGATTCAGTATTGTCGATCTCCATAAGCGAGATTAGTGGAGGATATTTAAGTGGTTGTGTTAGCGTCTACAGAGTGAACAAAATGTTCCTAAAACCAAAGCATTGCGTATTGATAATTTCGATAGAGCATCAGCCGTTCGAGCTGATTTTTCTGAAAAGTTGTTATAAAAAAAGTTGTTGTGAAAATTAAGCATTTTAGCATCGCGTCGATTTAGATTTACCTAAAGAGAAAACACACGTAGATTTACAGTTGGAAAAAAACTGGCCGAACAATTAACGGTAATATTAGAAGGTTGTATTTACTACCCTATTATAATAATATCGTACCATTTACTTATCACTGTCCAGTAAACAACAGTCAAAGATCCATGTCATGGCTCACTGATTTGTATCTTCGTTTTATTGAACATATAAATTCACCTGTTCCTTTTTGACATTTGACCAAAATAATCGAAACAACAGAAGAAATAATCAACGTTTACCTTCAGCCCAAAACGCATGGCTTTTTCGACGTTCACTTAGAACAGATCACAGGTTTATACGTTTTTACAAATTACCTAGCCACATTGACAAAACGAAAGACTATCTTGGACGTTATGACCAGTATAGACGTTAAGCATCGCTTCAGACACGAATCTATGCCCCGTTTTTAACCCAGACTATTGCACATGTCCAGTAGTCACTCATGTCAGTTATCTTAAGTCACTTTGTTATTGCGCCATTATGGGGCCAACTGGAGAAACTTATTGAAGACGTCTGAAAAACAGCATGACTGAACCGAAAGCTGGACCTCGAAGCCCAAATGAGCTAAAAAGCTTGCAGCATACGGTTTCTTAATTCGAGAACATTTCACTTTACCAACGTTATGTAAAATTAGGATAATAAATATGTATTAAGGAATCACAAAGGTGCGAGGCTTACCGTTTTTGTGTTAATATTTATTCTAAACGTCAACTAGTTTTCTGTTCCTTAAGATCCTTCAAAATATTCTCTTTTATTGCGCGAATACACTCAATTTGATTTACCCTGAACTATGAATCAGTTTATGCGTAAGCCATCGGTATGCTCTGTATCCATGGGCAAAACGTTGAAGAGGATTCACTCGCAGAAATTTCGATCATTGAGCGAAGGTCGTGGGCCCAAGCACACATGCAACAACATGTGTGTTCATACATATGTATATGCAAGAATTACGAATTAAATAAAAAACATTAATTCGATATATATATATATATATAGGTAATAAGAAATTGCCTTATTTCACAAAGTACGTCTACCTAAAACAATTACAAGTGTTAAATATCTGCTGATATGATTTTTCTCGCTAATACGTACCGCGTTGCCCGGACTAATTTACTGTAGCACTGATTGGCAAGCGCGCCAAAAGTTCAAAACTATAGGCAGTTTGAGCTCCCGCAAAGCGCGGTATATGAGCGGCTATTTGTTCTGTCGATACCAAAAGCTATTCTTTTTAAAGACCGACGCTGAAGTATGCCGAAATGCTCAAGGCGCCAATGGACAGACCAGCTGTTTCGAAATGTTTGAGGCCGTCAACAGATGATAATTTCCTCATTGTGACGGTAGACGGTGTCTCGTTCCGGTTCAACTAGACACAGTCATTAGTACAACAGTTCGCGGTGACTCGAGTCTCTCCCCAGTGAACCTGAAGTTGAAATAGCGGTACTCTCAGTCCCCTGCACCAGAGAATTCTTTGAGGTTGTGTAAGCAATGAAGGAGCGCGCCCCCGACCATACAGGCGCTGCCTGTGTAAGGACATGTTGCCAGTCGCGTCTTAAGTCTCTTAAGCCATTGTTGTTTGTCACGGTAGGTCTTTGTCCTGTAATAGGTGCAACTGATATATTTACTTCAGCTGGTGGTTTTTTCGAACCCGATAATGGGCTTGTTTTTCCTTCTACTTTACTATTAGGTCTAAGGCCGACTTGAACTGCAATGGTCACTGAGACCGAAGTCGAAGGCCGACCTGAACCCGCACAGAAAGATTAACCTAGTTAAACAATAATTAAACCTGAATGGCTTAAACAGAACGGGACGGCAAGCGCTTACAAAAATAAATTCACTTTATTAGAATTGACAATGTTAACGACAGGACCGCGTAGTTTGTGTTGCGCCGCCATCACGCTACTTGATTTCGTATTCTGAAGACTGAACGTGAGATCAGTTTTCGTAAAACGTATGATGTTACGTAGTAATAATATAAATATTGGCAGTTAGGATATATAGTCGGGCCTTTATTCCTAGCCCGAAGGCCCATGCATACAAGTACTATGTTTGAGTTTTTCAACTGCAACAACAGTAAGCCTCTGATTACTCTACATACCTGATATAGAGTATTCTACTAGATTTCTGTTTTTGTTTGTAATCAAAAAAACTCCGCAACAATTTCTCGGAATCATGAGTTTTCTCAAAAATGTGAATGGCCTTTGTTTCACCTTCAGCGGCGTAGGACACCTGAATACAGCTGCAACAAGAAGCGCAACATTTAGTAAAGCAGTACAATAAAATTTATACGAATTAAGGCCAAATTATAGGGAAAGAA
The DNA here is from genome assembly GCF_002532875.2 of Varroa jacobsoni. Lineage (NCBI taxonomy): Eukaryota > Metazoa > Arthropoda > Arachnida > Mesostigmata > Varroidae > Varroa > Varroa jacobsoni. The sequence goes on along the minus strand of NW_019213940.1, from coordinate 84,200 downwards.
CAACAAATAATATATATATATATATATATATATATATATATATATATATAACATTGTACTTATACTTTTGCAAAATCGTCAGAAAAAGCTTGTACTGGATAGAGAAACTCCCAATAAAATTATGAATGATTAAATGTTAAAACATAGCTACGACACATTATAGTCAACTTATATAGTAGTAGTCCCATTAAAGTTATCACTAAAAATAATTTTTACCGTTGATCGTTAGAAGTTGCTCGGAATGCTCCATACATATCAGTTTGAACGTTACGCACTGTGATAATTTTATCAAGTTGGATTACTCGACTTGGCCGCTGCCTGACAAAATCCTGATGATCAAATAAACGCAACACTGATTAGTAATCATACGTACACACAAAATATACACACGTGTATATATATATATAAATATTTAAAAACGTGTTCTTATGGTAACCTTGTGGAAAATCCTCGGTTCCAATACGTTTTTTTGTTATGATTTTCGCTCAAGATAAAATTTTTGCTGCGTGTTGGGAGCCCATATATTCAAATAGTATCGAACATTTCAAAGCGAAGGGTATATGACTTAGAAAACTTCATTGAATACGGAAGAATAATTTAGACGCAAGGGTGTGTTAAACCGTTCAAAACGGCGTTATGAGAAACACTGCCACGACGACTCATACTGAAACTGTTTATTTGTAAGCTACAATTTGAAATTTTAACGTTCGATAATGGAATGAACGTAGCTATATCGTAATCGCGAAATAGTAAATGCTGCAAAAAATTTCTCTCACCCTATGGTTCATTAGAGACGCTCTACTGCTTACCTCGGATGAGTCGAAAAAGAGAAGTTTTCGAGATGATAGAGCAACGTATTTTTCACGCCAAACTTCGTGAAGTCCACAACTCGGCGACACCTCCAACCATCCTGAAGAAAGATGTAATTATCAAATAAGAACAGTTACAGATGATTATTAGTTTAGGCGTTCTATCGACATAAATTAAAGACTGTTTATCTCACTTCTGCCGCTTCTGAGAACAAGGAGCCTTTTTGCCATACTGTTGTGTTGCAAATGCGTGCATCCTAACAACAAATATTTTACTAATCGAAAATTTCTGGAATGAGGCAAAATTTTCGAAATAATGAACGCCTAACTCCGAAGAAAAGCACCTTCAACTGGAGCGGAGTCACCCGAAACATGGCTCTTTCGCATCTTCTCAATGAGGTAGTCCTTTCCTTCCAGATCGAGTTGTACGGCCGTTCTTTGACTCACTTCTTCGGCATAAGCTGCAATTGAAAGGGGAAAATGTAATAGAGTTAACGCTTACAAAAGCTTCTTTTAACTGGTACAGCAATAAACCACTTCAAATTGCTGCGATTAGTAACTAAAGCTGATTAATATATCAGTTATAATACTTGTTAAAAATTCCTATGTTCAGTGCTGTAATCAGCAATTTTTTTTTCATCTTAAATTCAACGTAACCGTTAATGGCACCAGCACGTAAACGCTTGCCGTTATCCTACCACGGCACCTATGCCGCCTGCGCGAAGAAACACGCTTTTTTCCAAGTAGCGCACGTCATAAAGACACAGCACCACTCTTGAACACTTACGTAAGCGCACGCAACCTTAACGTAACTGAAAGCTGCGTTTAGGCAAAAAATTTTCGATTATTGTGTAATTTTATAGTTTGGCGTCATCGCGAATAACATAAATGTTTTGCTCAGTCTGATACGTTCGGGTTTGTTGCGCCGTAAAATCAATTCATCCGTACCTTGGCCAATATACGCATTCGAATCTATTGAACCATTACCTTAAGTAACTGTTTACTATCCTTTAGGGAGCCCTCAATCTCGAACATTAAATATATCTGTCGAAATTTAGTAGTAATCACCAGAGTTCAACGTTATCTATCGAAAGATTTCTATTATTTAGTAAAGCACTGCATCGAAAAAGGGTACACGTTGTTATAATTACTTAATTCAAAGATAATATCCCGAGACGACAGCACCGGCTTGACATGCGTGTGAGATCAAGCACTCCACTTAAAAATAACTCGTCTAAAAGTCCTATAGCAGTGAGTATACGTAATTTCGAAATCTGTGATTGGGGTCGACTCATTTTACCTAAACTTTTTTTTAACAATAAGCTAGGCTGGTTACCTCAGACCACTACAGACCATTATTTCTTCGATGGCCATAATAAATTCTATTTCATTATGCTAACAGAAAAGTTCTTAGTCTCGACCATACGCGTACAGCGAAATATTCTGTGCGCTTCGGATTTAACGAGCGTCGGTAGTGATTTTCCTTTGTACGCCAGTTTCGTATAGCAAGCTGGTGTATCAACGTTTGTGTGCATCAATGACCCCCTCGACTGATCGATGACGATGGATCATGGATATTAATTAGTGGAACAAGTCTAAATTACAAAATCCTGACCGTAAATACAGCTGAACACAAAGACTAAGGTAAGCCACATAATAAATAAAAAAAAAAACCGTTAATTCTCAAAGGGTTTACCGCAGCCCATTCGCACCTATGCTAAGGTAATTCAAAAAACATATGATTCTCATCTAGAAGGAGGTTTTATCAACTGAGGAGTTTATCGAGTGCACTGACCTGCAAACTATATAAAACTGGTCAATTTTAGGCACGTGTAAGGACAATGCGTAAAGATCTTCGCGTTTTATTTTCATATCACTACTTTTTCCGTTTGTCAAGCCAACGCCAAATGTATTTTGTATATATAGACGTGACGTCATTTGTAAATATCACTGTGAAATAACCTCCCGCCATTTTGTGCTTATTATAAATGGTAGAATCTATTTTATTTTTTTATTTATTATCATTGTTTAATAAAAAATAATTGCGTAAAAGTAACAATTACTTTTCTCTCGATGCCACTGCTTTTTCAGTAAAATTATTATTATTATTACTGTTCTATTAATTATGTATTAACCTTACTCGTTAATAATTACCATTAACTCGTTGATTCGATAAGATGTGAACCAATTTGAGCCAAAATAATGTTAAATCACTTATTATTTGGTATGTGAAGGAAAAGGCGAGAAACGCCAAAACGGGCATGCTGTAGGTTTAACGTAAATTTAAAGATCAGAAAAATCCGTTCCCATTCAAAATCAGTAGCTTTTTTTTTTATCACCAAAACATGTAACCACTAGAACTGTAACCTACTTTTGCATCAAGGGCAAATCTATTTTGCTATTCGTAAGCCTACGTACTATTTAGTGTAAGTGAGTCTAGTATTCGCCCCAAAGGTCGCGAACGTAAACGTCCATAGAATCTGTTTGTATCCCGGGCCAGACACTACGCTTTCTAAAGACTTTTCCTTAATTCGGATAACTGACGTTAGACAGCAGAAAAATCATGCCATTGACTCCGCTGTTGTTCTGTGAAATTGAACGCAACCGTCCAACAACAAACGGAAAAGAAATAGCGAGCAATGATACTAGTCTACGACTAGTTGGGCATCAACATGTTACTATCAGTTCTCGTTGTGCTCACTTAAATATCTAGACATACGTCGATTATGAAAAATAATGCTCTAGGAAGATCTCATTTAAAGCAATTATATTTACTAATCATGAAAATAGGACTATTTAGCTCATAACACAGACGGACCTCTACTATTAGAGGAACTAATTGATTTGGGATTCCATGCTCGAGCTCGGTCGTTTCGCATCACCACTCACCCCCCATGGGACTAGCCAGTATTCGTTGAGTTCTAAATGGAAAAAAGGACGCTTACGCTTTTCGTCTCATTTCGGCGAATAGATTTCGACCGGAAAGAAGCTGCCCAAATGATGAGTATTTATTCTACTCTTTTTACCCAAACAACAAATTGTGCGAAAGAACAGAAGGCGGCAGTTATCGGAACCGAAGAACGCGTGGCTCAAGGAAGGATTCTGAGATGAGCCCTTGTATGTGGTGGCCAAAAGCCGCAGACGTCAACGGGGCATATTCGTAGCACGAACACCACCGGTCTAAGCTATGCCGCGCTTATTGGATAGCAGACGCATATCGTTGATTTTAAGTGAATCTCGATAGCTGATAGCTACTAGCGTATAGAGTTGTTCACTATTAGTAGATGTATTGAGACTTCCCACGGTGTTTCTTATAGTTAGCAACTGTACGATCATTGTATCCACATTGATATATCTATTCACTATTACTGCATGGTTAAAGTTTGACTGATTGAACTGAAGTTAAATTTCGAATCGATCAGCTATAATACACGGGAGCGGGTACGTGTAGTTCAAGAGAGTTAGCTTGTGTATGGTCTTAGGGTAATAAATAGGCGGGCATCAGATTTAGAGAAAAGAATATTAATACTTCAGTGTTAAAAAGATGGGCCGCTTCCAAAATCGATCTAGAACTAAAACAATAATTTACACTTAACAAACTTTGGAGTTTTATATCTCCAGACGCGACTTCAGCGCAAAAATCAGTGCGTCAGTAATGACAATTGAAGTTGAACAAAAGTTAATAGTTTATCTGACGTTCGAATTCGAAGCCGATTTCAGATATTTTCCGTTAAAACAATGAACGAGCTTTCTAAACGTGCACGACGTAAAACAAGCAGTCCGCACAGGATTATTACGTGTCCTTTTTCTTTTGGTAGAGAAACAATTTCGAACATACCGATAAGTACATAGTGCGGTGAAATAATTTCTGCAGATGATCCCGGTTCAGACGGAGTGCTGAGGACCCTTGATGACCTTCTTTGAAGACGGCGGAGCGATTCTTCCAGTTTTTTTCTGCGTTGACGCTCTTCTTTAAGAGCGGCTCGCGTTGTCTCAAGTTGGTCCGCCAAGTGACTGGACTCAGCCGCTTCACTGGACCGTTTTAACGTTGCCCTTGAAGATGCAGAAAAATGAAAGCAATCACGTTATTGACAGCTGCTGATTCTTGATTCGATCTTTCAAGAAAACGATCCCAATGACGACAAGCGAATAGGGGGGACGCGGAAAATAGATAATCAGTGTCTATTTAGACTGAGTGCTTCCGACACAGGATGTCCTGTAGCGTAAAACGAAAGTCGATTTACAGTGTCTACCTGTAACACTAAATAAAAGAGGACATCAACAATAACCGGTTTTTTTTTTTATCAAACGCAGGCCCAATCTAGTTAGGGTCCGACAAGCAGATTTTGCGAGGTTCAGTGCTAAGTCTCCGTCGAATGCTACGGTTATTGAGGCTTAAAATGCGTAAAGAACACTAATGTACAATTGGCTTTTTCGTTTATATTTGTGCGGGTGTTCTCCGTCTGCGAAAATACAATATTCTTTGCGTTTCGAAGAGTACTTCACTTGCTACTGTTACAAGTCTGACTCTTTTGATAATAAATAACCTACTTTCAAAAGTGATAATTAAGCTATGAAGCAAAGTACACTTTGGAGTCATCCAGCGAGGTGCTTGAAGTAGTGTTTAGAAGATGTGCTAAGACCATTATGTGGTAACAAAGCATTTGTCAAAAACAACCCATAGCTTCGTTAAAGTATCGCGTAGTTAATGACTAGGGCCTAGTCTCCGTGCTAATTGGGTAAACTTCATAGAAAAATATTTGTTTACATAGGCTTACTGTTTTGTAGGGGCTTGCCTGACTGGTAAAATGGTCAAACAAATGAAACTGTAGGCAATAATGATTATTATTATTATTTTTATTGAAAATCGAACAGTTATTATTTGCCTGAATGTTTTGTTCTCGATTAACTGGACAGTCTGTGTATATAGCCTCATTATTTTTTTTTTCATAGTTTTTACTGAAAATGATGGTATAGCTTACGGCTAGATTTGTACAAAAAGACACTTCCGGGTTTCTGACCGATTACTGTAGTAAATGAAAAAAGCAGTTACTAGTGGGTTAAATATATCTATTATGGGGCATTTATTAGCAATATTTATATCAACATCTGTTGTAAGCCTCCAGTAATGGTTTAGAATGAAGGCAGTTATCCTGCAGTTGATCTAAAAGTAATGTTAAAAAAAATTTTAAAAGTAACAAAAATTTTAAAAGAAATAAAAATATCATCAATCTCGGCTGTCAAAACCCACCCGTGGTCATTTAAAAATGTTTAAACATTTAAAAATGTTTCTGTTGAATGTTTCCATATGTGTGCCAGGTTCTATTACTACCATACGGAAACGCCGTATATTGCGGCAATTTTCTAACTTTCAGCAAAAAGATCAATGGCGTAAAATTGCTTTGTTAGCCAAATATTGCACATTTTCAAGTCACCCTAACACGGACCTAATTCCAAGTGCCTGTCGATTTCGAGAGGTCCGACTCATGATCGACTATTTCACTATTTACTAAACTTTGAAGACGAAGGTCTAGGATATTAGATATTAGAATTCCCTTATTCTTATGCCATAATAAGCACATTTTCAAATATAATAATACAGTCGACGACAGAATTTGTACACAAACATCTTGTGTATCTCATCGTTAATATTAACTACTTTAGGTAACTTCAAAATTCTTTGGCAAATATTATGGACTTAGATTTACAGCGCCGTAGACGCGGAGATAGAGCTGTGTCAAGTTCTATTTTTCAGGACGTTATATCTGCATTATGCGAATCATTGTTATTACTTTTAAAAATAATATAACTTGAAAAAAAAAACGGTGGGCAAGCTCTATAGTATTCCTTTGCAAAACTTGCCTTAAGATTAAGATCCTTTGCTAACAATCCATAACTGTTTAGTGTAGACGTTGATGGAATACATGAGTTGTTTTTATTAATTATATAGTAATTGCCAGATTACTTTACATCGTAAGTAAAGTATCTTATCAATCCGCGAAAAGTGACGTTTACGCCAAATGATTGTACATTCAATGAGCGTCATAGATGAGTACTTCGGAAAAAAACTTATTTATTTATTTATAACGAATTTTTAAATTCGTACAATTACAGGCTTGAGCTAGTATATTTATTTAATCCCTGAGATATAATCATTACTTTAGAATATGTTCTGGGCAGGTAGCATTTTTCACTTCTTACCTAAAATATCACGTATACTGCATTCGCACGTTTATAACTATAATACCCCTCACATAATTCAGTTTTGACAATTTTGAGCAAGAAGGCACTGTTGTAACTTACTCTCTTTGTATTTCACATGGTAGACATTTAATCACAAATCCGCAAACATTTCTCGAAGGGAACCTCTGGAAGCACATGCTACGTCAAGTTCTTAGAGGATCCCGCTGACTAAAAAGCGGCCCTAAGCCGCCGTGGGTTCAGCCTATAGTAATTTTTTGTCGATTGCTTGAGGGATCGACCGTTTTTTGAAAGCGCAGATACATTCATAGTCCAGTTCGTTGAACACCTATGTACGCCCGGCGAAATTATCTCTTCAAAATAACTTTTCGAAATTATCACGATAACAAGCGGTACGACCGCGCGCGTCTGTCTGGATAGCGACGATACAAAGTTAGTTTTTGCCGCGCCAGGCTCACGTAGGTGTTAAACGAATTGATGCAGTAAATTATTGGCTTGTCCTTGTGTCGTCACTGCCGCCTATTATCGTGATAGTTTCGTACAAAAATACTATATTTTTGTAAATGACTTCATACAACAATGTCGTCATACCTTTAGTCGGCCATTGGTTCGCGTTAGATAACATTACTTGGTAGAATAATTTACAAAACAACAACTAAACAATTATTTGAGTGCGTGTATATGTCAGTCCAGTCAGGCCACTATTAAACCCACTAGCGAGGCATTGTGCGAATGAAACGGTGAGAACTTTCTGGACATTTCTATCTATTTGATATAGCATTTGACTCTATACCATTAGCCATTTTACTATGTCGTTGTTTCCAAAACGTGCGGTCTTTTCACCTGCAATTGTGACACGATGCAAGACGCTCAGACTCGAATAATGGCTTTTGCGCCTCCAGCAAGTGGAGGGAGCAGGACGACGGTTTCAGCGTCGACGCTACCCAGGTAGGCAGGATGCATGGTCAAGCTGGCGACATGCAGTCCATATATCACGATAGGGATTATATTTAGCGACGAAAGATGAAGGTGGCGTAGAGAAGAAGGGCAATTAGTATAAAAACGATAACGAAATATCTAGTAGTTGTGAAGGGCTGAAAGGTCAATCGTATCGAGATTCAAGGAGGCGCTGGTGGCAAAGTGATTAGCGGCCACGACGGCAGTCACTATGCTGACTATGCATCTGATGGCGTATACGTTACGTTATATGCAACATATGAGAAGCCATTGCTGATAAAAGTTCATGGTGATTTGGAAAAGGCCGTTAACCTGGATCCTTTCTTGGACAACTTACATTGGAAATGGCTCTTGAGTGTAACACATATAATATAATCAGGATGGAAAAAAGAAAGAACAAATGTGGCTTTGGGAAAAAAATACCCTCAAAATATATGTAAATACATACGCGAGCCAGTAAAAATGTTGTGTCTGTGATGGGAGTAACATGTTTTCTAGCTAAACTTATGGACGCGACAGTATATTGGGTCCGAACCTATGAGTAGAGAATCTTTAAATTTCTGCTCGTAAAAATACGGGCAGTAGGAAAGATAGCAAAGAGAGAATTCGTTCAAACTGCCCGTATAGCCTTTTATTCTGTCAGGGAAATCTTGACCACCGAGGCCTGTCGAAAAAAAAAATTGAGAGTCAGCTATGGAAAAAGTTTCTGACAAACTTGAAATTACGAAGGAAGACCTTCAGCCTTGCGCTAGAAGAGGCCAACCGGCTGAATCGTCAAATGTTTAACCTCGTTAGCAGAAGCGTAGAAAGATTATATCAAAAAAATCAAAAACGAAACAAATAGGTATTAATTACAAACAATCGTATACAGTCAGTGTGTGTAGGTTAAAATAGATAGCATCGTTGTACGATTCATATTGGCATGAAATAATAAAATGAGCCTTATAAGCAGTATAAAAGTGATACAGCTTAATGGTATATCACTTTTATACTGTATATATTACTTTTGTACAGCAAACCGGACTCACGATTCAACGTGAGGGGGGCTGTATTTGTAGCATGCACATTGTATCGTAGATTAAGTTTATTATTGTTGGATATTTCGATAACTATTCTATAAATTTTCCTATATAAGCGGTAAAAGCATAGTAACTATTATACGGCAATATTAATTCGATGTTTTGGAATATTCTAAATAGTTCCGTGAAATGAAGCAGAATGTGTTTTGTATGTCAATTTATGTTGATCAAATTGACTGCTTGATAACCCATTGGTGTGTAGAGTTAATCCAATTGTTTCATGGAACAGTGCCAAAGGCCCGTGCGAAATTGTAGGGCTGAGAAAGGCTGTCGATGGCGGTGGATGTCGGCGCCACTTGCCCTGTTTAAAGCTCGCGTCTGAATAAGGCCGGCTCAATCCTAAACCTGCACAGCAAGCTCTTTAAAAGCGCTTAACATGTTCTGGCCCTAGGAGTGGCTTAAACACACCGGTCAGTCAGTACACGAACAGCTTCGTATCGTGCGATATAGAGGACTTCTGAAAGTCAGGCTAAATAGCTTGCCACAGAAGTAAGATGATGCTAACATGTGGAGTGCTTAGGCGACCTGGAGGGGCTCTAACCCTATCCGCTCGAAACCTAGTTCGTCGAGTACGCTACAGAATTTGACAGATATGAACCTGGTCAGTTGATCAGGTGGCACACGTTGCTACCTTCTATTCGACCGTAGTCAATTAAACGAGGATCGAAGTCGGTTTGAAGTTATCTGTCAGAGACGAATCTATGTAATGCCTCACTTCAACGGAAACAAGTCCTAACGTCGACACTGAGCCCTACGCTTAATCCACATGAAATAAGCATTGAGCCATAAGTAAATCATATTTCTTGAAGCGTCTCATAACCAAGTACAACGTCTTTTTCATCTTATACATATATACCTGTTATTAGATATACCGTACATAAAAGACATTATTGTAAAGAAGAGAGAAAAAATGTGGTCGTGAATATAGAAGAAATAAGCAATATTCAACTCAGCAGAAAAGAAACCCATTCGTTTCTACGTCCGATCGTCTAAATGACTCAGCAATAATTGGCATATTAATTGATGGTGGTTCGTATCCGCTCTTCCAACTGAGTTATACGAGGCTTTTGGTTCTTTTTTGAGGGATACGCACATTGCCAATGAAACATTTTCGAATCTAAGCTGTTTCAAAGGAAGTGCTTATTCCACATGATACACTTAGTTAGCATTTACCCAGTTTGGAGTGAATGTAAATGATCGATGTAGGCCGTTGTGATTTCGTAGACTTTGTCATTGGCTCAACACAAACGTAATGTTTAACCCATCCCATTCGTGCTATATCATATTTAGTTTCTAGGTAATGAAATAAAATACATACTTAATATATACCCGAACGTTTATTTATTTGTATTAGGCAAACCTATCGTGTATTATAAAATCTTATTTGATTGAAATTTATGCAAATTATTTGAGTGAAAAATTGTTAGAGGAATTTTTAGGCCAATCTTGGATTAGTAATACATTGCTGATTTGAGATACGCTTATCCGACAATGTTGACCGGGTGATTGATTTTCACCCCTTCGTAAACTGGCCTAAAAGAAAACCCGTGATTGCCGACAGTTGACTAATATCACTTTGTTCTACTGTCATTTTGCGTCAAACCTGGGGATTAAAGGCTCTGCCCAAAAAATACTTATTTGGTTCTCCCCACAATTGAAAGTCCACATTTAATAATTAATTTCAAGGGAACCGAGCGGATTTAGGCAGGTACATATTAGTAGTTCGGGTAGAAACTTAGTAACTTCCTTAAGTATAGCTGTCATATAGAGCACCCTCTCGGCAGTATGTAGGAGACAGTTATCTTGCTATTGATAACGAGATGATCTATGGATGCGTCATAATTATCAGGCTTCCCTTTGAAGGTTGTAGTCACTTAATCAACTACTCATCATACAAGTGGACAGAGAGTAGCCAACGACCGTCTACTGACTGGACAAAATTAAGCTGCACCATTTTTAAGAACATACGAATATTTTACAATATTTTGTTTTAGGCTGTACCATAAGTTTCTAGTGTATCAAGTTCACTCTCTTCGGTATTTATCAGGTCAGATTCTGGGACCGTCGAACGTCAAAATATTAAAGAATTTTTATTAAGTACATCTAGCTATCTGCAGTGACGACGAGAATTGGCAACATAGTCTATTATGAACTTTGTAAATCTTACTCAGTATGATCATGCCCTTGGAGTTGAGTTCTCTTCATACAAATAGCCTGTGAAGCGTTCTTACGACAATACAGCAGCCCTCATTTTAACCTCGCTTTGTTCTATCCGCTGAAGAAATAGCTTTCAGGCAATCTTCTTGACATAATGTCATAACATACTTTTATAAGGATGTAATTAATTTTAGCCATGCGCATGTTGACCTTAATTTCCCACACGCGATAGCAGACATGGCTTATTCAGCACGAATTTGCCGCCAGTTGTAGCCAGATCTTTTTCGCTTTGGCTCTACATGAAATATAAGAAACATTTTTTAGGTGATTGTCGAGTCAAAGTGCATCGTAAAAATTTACTATTATTATTCTTTGGACATTAAGAAAACGTTAGACCAACCTTTGTACATATTTTGAAGCTTTGCGAGCAGCAAAAGTCAGTTTCTTCAGTATGATATCCAAAACATAAGATCCGTTGATAGAAATTGCCGACTATATATTTCCGAAAAAAGAAAGAAAAGAAAACGACATGAACGTGCATTGATGAGGGCATCGGTCGCCACACTTTTCAACTTGTAAGTAAGGATATATCTTTTTTTCAAGTGTGCAGCATTAGAATGATAATATCGCACTACAAATCTTGAACTTATTGGGAACAATCATGAGTGTTTCAGCGGAGCTCTCCGCCTTGAAAGCTAATTGAGAATTAGGAAAAAACTGATTTATAAATAGCCCGAACAGCTTTTTCCATTGTCAGTTTTTAGTGCTGTGCGCTTTGTACCAAACGATTGCCTCTATGTTTTTGTCGTTCTGTCTTGCAGTTTCCAATACACACATAAACGATTGAGGTAAGGTCCGGAATAGCGTTCAAACATTAGCTCTAGCGTATGACGAATAGAGCATTCTGTTTTCACCGACTTTTCAGTTTGATAGATCTTCAAAAGTACCGTTTGGCGTTCAGTCTTAGAAGTTGCGTGACTGCACAATCCATTCAAGGGAAATCGCTAGATCCACGGGCTTTCAACTTACAAGCACACTATACAAAACGAAAAAAGCTATAGGGCTGATAATCATAACACCGCCATAACAATCACACATATATATATATATATAGTACGCATAGTATTACTATACAAAAATGATTAAATTAAGTTTCTCTATACACTACAAGCAATTGAATTTACATTGCGACTTGCGTCGTTAAACACGACATTGGGAAATTCGTTCGTAAGGCTATGTAATATAAAGGGGAGACTTCTTCAGAATTCATTCAATGTCTTGGCTATAGAATGTATTAGTCTGTGAAATAACGCTGAGTTGAGCCAGCGAGTTCTATTATAAAAGCTAGATATTTGGAAATTAGAAGCTTCTACAGAATTTTACATTAGCATACAAGTGAACTCCTAACCGGACAGCATGTTCTATTCTACTAAATAAAAGGTTCCACGTTGTTTAAGGCGCTAGCTTCTAAGGATCAGTAGGTAAGGGGCACTTTCAAATTATCAAAGAGTCGCCTTAATAAGCAACGAAAAAAAAATCAAAATTAAAAAAAACGTTTAGAGAAATAGGCGATGGTTGTGCACAGTGAGGCAGACCCACAACAATGAGTTAATGATCTGCGAATTGCAGCTGCTTGCTGCACTATTTCTGGAGACGCCGTTTCCGCGAGGGGGTATGCGCTGCGCGCGTTGATTTATCAAGAAATGTTCAATATAGTGGGCGAATCGTAATGAGGAACGCACAGAATCAGCGTTCACCCTACAGGCTCAGCGGCAATACGACAGCCATTTGATTACTGAAGACGCTAAAAACTGCAATTTGCACATTTTTCGGAGTTTTGAATACTTCTCCGTAGTCGAACACATTCATACACGGCGTAGTATAACTAATGCGTCTCTCGGCAGTTTCAGATACTTATGTAAGCTTGCTTGCTGTCACTCAATAAACGGCGCGCATATTCAAAATAGTATATGACGAAAAATGGTCGGATCGATTGCAACCAGCTATTCCTTAAGGCAATCAAACGCTTCAGACTAAGCAACTGGATCGGGAGGTTCGACTTACTTGTTTAGAGTGCTTTTGTAGAGTCGATGATGGGTTCTTATGGGTGGTTTTAGGGGAACGTTGGGCTCACTATGAGAATTCGGAGCCTCAATAGAGACGGTCCAGATATCATCTTCGTCAACACTTGAATCCAGCGGTGTAAAGGGAGAGAGGCTACGACTTCCCACGTCGAAGCGCTTGCCACCGCTATTGGATACGGGAAATATAGGATCTGCCTGCAATGTAGCGCGTATCCTAATTCTGTCAATACGTCCTACGTAAAACGGCTATAGACAACTCTGCGTCGACAAGTTTGGTCAAAAAAATTAATGAATAATCTAGAAAGAAAGTTAAAGAAGAAACTATGTGGCAGTGAGTACAAGATCCGAACAGAATGGTCGAAGAATGCAACACATAGTGGTAAAGAGTCAGTTTAATTCTGCGGAAAAACTATTAAGTCTAACCATTTAACTACCTCGAATCCGATCGTGTGTACTGTAAATATCCAAATGGTACCCCCGTTCCACTGGGGTAAGAGACTGGAAACGCAATCAACAACTGGCTAAAACTGCTTGATTTCATTACGATACATCAATAGTTTTTTTTTCCCTATTTTGTTCGTATCGGCAACTACGAAGACGGCTCTTCGGCCGTATGTCTACAGTTTGAGGTAGAACAAACGCTGTGTCTCCATTGATTATCTTTTCCGAATTTCATATAGGCCACTGAACAGGTGGCTGTGTCTTCGTCGATGCCAACGGTGATTTGACAGTCTTATCTAGACAACTCCTATTTGACAGTTGAGCTATGCATGGTTATGTGCATGCACGATTATCAGGTACGTAACGTCCTTGGCTGGCTGGAGTAGGGTGTGCGGAGATTTTCAGAAACATTAGTACTGCGGAATGAACAAAGCCCACTGACAGTCAGTCGGAGTCAATTGCAACAGAGGCCAAGCCGCTATAAAGAGTGATAAAGCGGCTGAGTAATCTAGGAACAGTAAACCATATTCCACGACGCGATTTGGATCATTAACAAAAACATCCTCAAAACCTCTCCATACTGCTTTCTAACAAAGCAATTCAAATTTTTTCAATCAAAAAAAGTCATGTCGGGACATTAAGAGGTCCGCAGAGAGATTAGTTTAACTCCAATTGCCCCCTTGGTAGAACAATAATAACAGTGATACTAATTAGGTATATTCGCGTTAGAATGACAGGCTTTGCTAGGGTACGGATAGGGACAATCCCTGTTGATATTCTAGTGGAAGAAAAACTGATGAGATATCTTCAATGAACCTGACATTGTTACGAAACATCACATTCCCGTAATCGCCTACAAACTCCAGCCGTCGCATTAAATTTCCTGTTGTTGACTGACGTAAAAACGCCAGAAGGTACAAAACAAAAGTATGATCGTTCGCGTTCATACAGAAAGATTGCAATCCACAAAGTGCGTATCTATATTTTAATATCAGACTAGTTTTCGTCTCATGGTGGTAAGCTGCCAACGAGAAGAGCGTATCTTTTTTATGAAAACGAATTGTTCAATATTATTACTGGTATTCGGTTCGCTTACCACTTTGATCAGTAGTAAATATGCAATAATTACAGGTTATGACAGATTCTTATATAAGTATGGAATAAATCTTTGGTGCGACGCGTAGAAAATAGAGGAAACATTTTTATTGTCGTGATCTATGCGACATGCACTTGAACACGGCGGTCTTTTTTGACCTATCAATCTGCACAGCTGGCCCATACGGCAACCAAATGACTAGTCGTTTCGTGGCCCCCCAGTGACCCAGCTCTAGGCCAGTTCACCTAAACACCACGGTCACCGAAAGCGATCATCAGGTCTGCTTTGTAAATACGTACATGCGATGTTCGACTTTCGATGATAATGTAATCTTGCACGAGATGAGTTGCTGATCCTACTGCTTGCCGTGGGTCCCGCTCAAGCATTCGTTTGAACGATTCGTTGAGAGTTCCGACGCTACTAACTGACGATGATGATATCTCTTTCCGTCCAACTTGCCCCTGAGTTTCAAAGATCCCTTCGTCTAAGTTTGTCCTTCGCAGCCGTCGATAACGACGAGAGGACGCCGTCAGCTCACGTAAGACGTTCTAAAAATAACAAAACGAGTCAAAGCGTCTCTGTTTGGCTACGTTCTAATCAAGGTATTTTTTGTTGATTTCAACGTAAATAAACTGGTTATAGGAACTGGGCCGAGGGACGATTCTAGCGAGCTGAAGCGTTTCCATTATTCAGCCATAGATGATATGTACTAATTTGTCTAGGTTTTACTTCCTGTAGTAGCATGGCTAGAGTAACATTTTTTTTTTACCACGCTACAATAACCGAGCTAGTTGTTATCACGAACGTTAGTTCAGGTATAAATAACTCGCTGCGTAAAAGTATGTTTCCCATTCATATATAATAACAGTATCTGTAAATACCTCTCAATATGCAGCGGCATCCTGGTCTGTTTCAATTAGAGACTGTTTCCAAGTTCTTCCATTGGATAAGGCCATATTAATCTAGTATGATAGAAACTGAAAGGTTGTGATATTCAAGGTAATGACGTCTGATACTAAACAAAAAATCTGACAAAACAAGAACCACATATCGCTTTGTTGAGGGGAAAGATTTACTAATATTAACTGCCATTGACCTCAAGAAACATTCTGCCCCACTAGCTGAAACTTGAGTAATTTAAGCCAGCTACATAATAGGCTGAAACATTGTTTTCCATTTGGATGGTTAACTGAACCTATTTTGTGATGGTTTACGATTTTATTTCATAGAATTTCGTTAAAGATTTTTTATAATACATTTGAAGGGTTGAAGGAAGGACGCAGCATGTATAAAAACAGCGTGAAAATCGAACGACAAAAGAAGACACAGTTCTCACCTTTTGCTATTTCGATTAGCACCGATTAATCCGTCACAAGTGAGTACCCCCTATATCACTGACGCAGCACAAATAACTAGTCACGCCTATACTCCATATATATTAATCCACAGACCTGCCCGGGGTCTAATAGACGAAGCATGATCGACTCATAGAAGTTTTCACGGCAGCTCCCAACATAGCAATAAGCATAACAATGTGTCTCTTGTGTTTTTTATTAGAATCTTACCATGACGAGCATGTCGAATGAACCGCTATGCTAAATGAAAACGAGTGGCGCACTCGTTTTGACAAAGCTGAAAGATATGGCTAGCTTCTATTCAACTCCTGCATGTGTTTCCAGTTCATCCCCGAGAACGTGCTGGGCTTTAGCTACACAACATACACTATCAATAAAACACTACAGCATGTAAACGTAATTCAGCGAAAACCTATCCGGCATGCTACTTTTAAATTCATCTGATCCGATTCGATCCGCACTCCTTTATATATTCGAGGTTGCTGGCACTCGCCCTCTTCCTATCGAACTCTCCACTGTCGTAATTAGCAAAAGAGGAGCTCCTTTGCAGCCCGGGTCACATGGGGCAGTGGCCGTGCTCACGACAAGAAATCACACGCGTGAGGTGATAGCCCGCACAGTAGAAATACTCCCGCATCACGGGACACATGTCCAACTCAGAATGCCACTATTTATCAAATATTGCAGCAGGCCGCTCCGAGCATATCTCGGGATCATCAACGATATGGGGGGCCAAGCGTGATAACCCCCGGCAGAGCAGGCACGTCGCCCCAAAGCATTGCCGTACACGTCGTTGATTTAGAAAACGAAAATGTTTAAAGTTTATCTTGGTGATTTTCGGACTTGCTGGTAGTCGGTAGGTACCAATAAGCAAGCAAAGAAAAACACACACGAACAATGCAATACGCATTCACGAACAATAAATTTTAAGGTATCCCGGTTTATCTTGAATGCAGTGAAGATGGATGCATTAATCTCTGCGGTCCATTGCTGAGCTGTTTATTGTCTCCGCAGCGACAAGTGGAATGGCAAAGTCCTTTGACGTTTAAGAGTATATGTGTACTTCCCTAGAAGTTGAGACGTGTGCGCGGACGGGACGCGCTGCGTCGTCAGATCGTTGCAATACAGCGGGCAAGTAGGCAATGTCGCACGCGCCTCTGTATTCGTAACCTGTAAAGGGAGGCCAATTGGACAATACGTTCGTACGCCAATACGTATACCACTACGCGTCTAGTACGATGGACAGTGGAAAATTTCATTCAGATTTCGCTGTCATGGAGTTTAATTTGCTTTATCTAAGTCATTGGCCGGACAATCCATTTCGACCTAATGTCCGTCTCCCCGTATTAAATTCCATACATGAATTTCTTTGCCACTTTGCTCCATCCTGAATTATTGCTCCTGCATGAAAAACTGTCGGTAATAATATTAGGGTACGCCATAGGTGAATGACCGTCCAGAACTGGGGTATAATAAAGGTGCAAAGGGAAAGCTCTTCGTCAAAATTGGTTACACTCAAGTCTTTACGCCACGTACCCGTGGTGAAGCCACGAAACTGCAAACAGGTGCTATCTGATAAAAGTTACAAATACACACGAACAAACCGATTCCGACTTTCGTTACGTACTTTCAACAGCGACAAAAAGAATACGCGGACAAAGGAATCGTCTGTTAGGAAAGCAGCTGACCTTGGCCGCTTCCTTTTGATGCGAGGCGATGTCAGCGTGGAAAGGTGCTTAATGGCGTTGAGAGAGATGTAGTGAAAACGTACGGAAAATATAATAGATTAGATGAAAAAAATACACTATTTCACGTCAAGGAAGAAACAGGTATGCATGAAACAAGCTTCAGCCACCGCTTGGGCAAGGAATCTGCGATGCTCTTCTACGTCAGGGAGTATATATGCATATAGTATAGAACTGGGTATATATGTATTTTTTTTGTTTCAATCGTAAAACAATCAGGAGGTGCACCACTGGGCGCACTAAAAATGTCTGTCCATTTATAACTCCTATTGCAATACTGAGTTCGCGCCGCACAAGGCGCAATTACGAACTTATCAGGCTCCCACCGAATAGAAAACTGGAGCACGTTATCTATCTAATTAAACATCGAGCATTAGCCTTCGTATTTTCTTGTCTTGCAATTGGTCCGCTATTAATAATGAAAACTTGAACTTAAGCCTATCTTATCAGCCGAGAATTTTCAATGTGAAATATTCGTACGAGCATATCTACGTTTCTACAATGGATGGATGGACGGATGTGGGGGCGACGTTCAAATAAAATACAGGCCTGCCTACGATGCAACACGGTACCACAGCGCAATTCAAGTAGACTGCTACTCCAATGAATCGTATCGAGATTATCTGATGTTTACAAAATAACTCGTCTAAAGTGACAGTTTCTCTTACGGTTTGTTTCTAAAGCTGTACCCAAACAAAAATGGCAGAAACAACATTTCTGGCGGCCACGTTTATTTAATATAACCACTATCTACAGCTTTAATCCATGACCTAAACCACTAAATAGATATTTCTTCCTGTACCCGCAAATAACGTTTCAACAGTGACTACGCGTTAAGCCACAATGGTAGGCGTAAACTCGCCAAGGTGTTGCTCATATAATCTATATTCGGAAAATTTCGATGCAAATTAACTTTGCGCTGATAGCAGGACGAAAGACCTAAAAATATAAGGGTTCAAAGCGGCCAAAAGGCTCGAAAAATGCCACAAGGTGCAAAACGACTGACCGTTAGAGCTTATCTGGACGAGCCAATTTGCAGGACAAGTGTCTAGAATTGCCGCCAATTTCTATGCAAAAAAAAGCCGTCGTGAATCAATAATTGCTTTTCGAGTAAATTTACCTTAAATTGATGAATTCTTAGGTATTTTAATCCCTAAAGCCTGTAGAGAATCTCTCGATTTACCTTATGTAAAAGACTTCTTCCGATTTTACAGAGGCTACACAAAAACAGGGGATAACGAATGCTGCCGATTACAAGTACCGTAGGGTTCCTTGTGGATAACAGTCTGCACAGCGCGGAAAAGTAAGATAATAACTTACCCACCCTCATATTTCTAAAATGACATTGCATTGTTCACCATGATGAGCTTATTGTTTAGTTCTATAAATTACTGGTTTTCATCTGATATCAGATGAAGTAGATAAACGTATGGCAATAGCGACAAATAGCCAACGAAGGCTTTCTTTTGATTTGAATGCACCGCCCTGTGGCACTAGTAGATCATAATAAAAACTAACAGAAGTGTACGAGATATGAAAAAACTGATCGAGGACCCTAGATAATCAATTTAGTCTAAAACAAATCAGTCTGATTAACCGTACAACAGTAATCGTGCATTGAAGAAAAGCCTTCCTTATTTAATTGCGGTGGCCTCATTACATATGGTCCTTTTTTTTTTTAGTAAACCCAGTTTTATATCAATGTTCTATTAGCCATTAGTATTCTATTTGTCGTTCAACTTTAGTAACTCGATGAGTATTTTACTTTTGAAATGTTTGCCTCGTCCTCATCTCTCTCCATAGACCGTTTTCACTAGGAAAATTGCTCAATCTTATTATAATCAGCAAGAAAAAATCGTCTCTAATTGACATTGTTTAGAGAGGTATCTTTGTGCATCGCGATGGCGAACCGACGCCATATTGGAGACACTGTTTGGTTCATCGTAATCACCCTCTCGATTATTTTGTTGAAGATGCACTGCATCGGTATATAGAGTTGAAATTAGTGCTCTCGGAAACACTCTTACTTTGGATGGTTTCAAAATTACGCGAATTCGTCTTCTGACGAATGAGGTGTCTATTAAATTTTCGTTGTACTTTGTAACACAAAAGCTTCGTTGCAGATGGTCTATACGAGTAACAGAAATGTCCATTAAAGCAAGTTTCGATAGACACTGGAAGCCATATAGACGAAAGATTTCTACAAAAAAAAAAGTGAGTGGAATTTATCAGCGATGGCAGCTGAAGATACACACAAATTTCAATCCAGCTCCGCTGTTTAACAAAGGAACTCCCTAAGCTAAGATGTGTGCATGGTGATTAACTACTACTAAGTAATAGAAAAATATTAAATGCTAGGGATTTCAAATAAACGAAGTATTTTCCTTCGAATAAATAAAGTGTAATTTATGTACAAATTTGCGAGTACAGGACCGCGTCGATTTGTATTTGTTCAGCGAAATGATGGCACAAAATAGCACAAACGTTTCGCTCGGTGTACCGACCAAATTGTTACAATGAATAATGTCCACGAATCGAGATATTTATAAACTTTTGGTAAAAGTGTTACAACAAATATAGATAAATGTGGTCAACACAAGGGTTTAGGATGTCAAGTCCATGGTTGAAAGGGAAAAAAAAGTTCGCTGTATAGGTCCAGCCAACGCCATATACGATCCGTGTGTTAGCGTTGCAGTACTCTGCTGGCTGCCGAATCACTGCGGTGTGGCCAACTAGCTAATGCGGTTAGATCGTCGTAAACTAACACTTGCGAAGGCCATTTTTTATGTTATTATTTTTATTCTTCCGCCTTCTAATGCCACAAACTATCGATATGCATTGATGATTTTTGTAATTATATCGGTGACCAAAAATAAGCTGGGTCTCTATCGTAGCGTCGACGAAAAAAAGTAGCAATAATAGAAAATTTCTACTACACACACACATTGGGGAAACACAACATTGCGTTTGGTCGTCTTCAGAGCTGTCTCATTGCGTATGAAATGCCTTTTACCACTACTATGTACACTCGTGGCATCGTCGTCGCACTTCAATAAATGATGGACGAAATACGCACCGGGAGCTTATGGTTAATGTCTAATGTCCCTGTAATGGTTACGTGATGTCTAATGATCCGAGGGATACGTCGTAGTTTAAATTTGAACCCGACATGGGCACACCGCGTTTTGTGCTGGCAGCTAGCCGTGTGATGGAGTTCCTAACGGCGATACTTACGTCGAATCTATTTCAGCACACATAATAGACTACCTTCGAGAGGAATCTAGAGACGCCATATTCTATGTCCTAGATGCCTAGCTTTACATATTGCGTGAACAGGCCTTGCTAACTGGCTGCTGAACATAACGGCAATACAGCTATAGAATTCTTCCAAATGATAATCAGTTGGTGACTACAACCACACTTACAGTTAGTATTTTGTACGAGCACTGCCATACGTTCGCGATAATGAAACCTCGGGAAAATCAATAGAAACTAATAAATAGAATAAAATACGTAAATTATAACAGATAATTAATAAAGCGCGAGTCGCCTACGTTGGTAAAAGATAGATCCTTTCGAACGAACAGGCTCTATCCTAAGGACTATTCCCGAAAGTGAATCAGGGCTAGAGACTGCCTAGGTGTGGAGGAAGGACGAGACTCTTGCTGCGATGATGAGATAACAAACGGTAAAATAGAAGATGAGGACGAATCTTTACCTGTTTCCGACACAGCTTATTGAAGCGGGTTAAAACCTGACGAAGACCAAAAATTCCGAGAGTCCTAAAAGAAAGTGAAGCATGCTGAAGCGTTCTTTAGGACTACCTGTACAAGCCATAAATTGCTTTTGCACTTGCTACAAATAAAATGGGACAAAGAAATAATGAGAAAAAAAGATATTTAGCTATTAACCAGCAACTCGCCAGCTTGCATATACATATAGTGAAAAATTCAATAAATCCGTAGATAGGCTGAAAGGAATGAGGAAATAGTGCGACAGTATGCAAGGATTGACTATTAAAATTGAGATTACGTAACTGGAGATAACAGTTTGTTGATTAGAAGAAGATATAAAAACGAAAGTGGTAAATAAAAAAATGCAAAAGAAAAGCGGTTGCGCTTAATTGAATTTCTCAGCAGTGACTGATCGACTAGACACGCTCGTAGTTAAACGATGGCACTCTTAGAAAAGGAAAAGGAGCTTAAAAAAAACTAGACATAACTTGCCTAATTTTACTTACTAACATGCAGTAACCTCATATCTGTGGTAGACATAGTAATCAATTAGACATTTCATTGCGAGTAGAATTTAGAAGGAAACACAGACAGCAGGGATCGTTTTTGGCGAAATAAAGACGCTAGAGAAGGTGACCATGGTGATCAATTACTGGGAAGTAGTATTGTGCCTTACACTTTATTAAAACACACAACGTTAGAAAAAAAAAGCATTCTGGCAGCACAAGAGATCAAAGTCGTGATAACCACAGATAGTTAAGAAAAAAAAATAAGATTATTTTACAGTCCTTTATTGTGCATTCATTTGCCGTGGCTGCAAAAAGAGTCGCCAGTAGAAGGAATTGGCATCATTCGCAGCAGCGATGCTCTTGCGGTAATACTAGATGGGGTGACCAGTTCCTGGTTGATCAGCAGTAGACCATCAGATCTTGAATAGTGGTTGCTAAGGTCTTTGAATTCCTCGAGACTCTCGGAAAACGTATGAGGCAGAGCAAAATACTCAAAAAAGGAGTCTCGTTTATACATATCTTCGAAGATTGTCAGTTTCACTAAAATGCTCACTAGAAGGATGTTCGCGGATGACCGGCCGCCATACAGAGATCACAGCTAGCAAATAGCCAAGACCTCTCACAATAATTAGTAGAACAGAAAAAGGGGTCAATTATCAAGATTGAGTATTTTAATTTTTAAAATAAAAGAAACACGTGTACAAGGGAAAACGTATAAGAAAATAGGAAGAAACGGTGCCCAGTACTGCTTCACTACTATGCCGCTTAGCGCAGCTTAGAAGCTACTGGAGTACGAGAAACCCCATATAGCAAGTTTCAGCTGTTATGCAGTAAAAACAGTATCAATTCTACCAAAGAATCGGCTAGGTCGCTTGAGAATTCAAAGTTGAGAGAAAGAGGTACATTAAGTGTGACAGAATTGGTCGTTTAGCGAACAATTGCAATCGATCTTCCCGTTGCTATGAACGTAATGTGAAGTGACATGTAGTCATCTCGATGCCTTGCCGGAAGCATAAGGAGTTAATCGAAACACGGCGAAACGAGAGCAACGCAGAACAAATAAGCGAAGACAACAGCTAACCAGGGGCGACTGCGGAAAAAAGCAAAAAAGTAGCGACCAATAGTGTAGGATAAAAAGATCGAGAGGCTCCTCAAGAGTCGTCGAAGTGTTTACCCTCACCTGCAAGGATCAATCATATCAAAGTGATACAGGTCAGCTGCAATCGTAGCAGTCCTGTCGCTTCAATGAGGAATGAAATAGTCAACAAATGGTCAATAGAAGAGATGCGAAACTTGCATCTATACGTGGGCTGAACGTTGCGTCAACAGCTCCAGATATTAAAGCGAAAAACATAGGGAATATATTTGAACAAAACATTCAATGCTAGTTTATTTAAGGTCGCACCAAATAAATAGAAAGAAGAGCTACAACTACTCCAAGAAAAGTCGAAATTCGGTAGTGAGGATCTTCCTAAACAGCTATGGACAAAGATCGTCGTCGACTATTAGTATTGGTCATGGAATCGATCAACCTGTTCGGAGCTTCAGTGTGGATAAAGAAGGCATCATATCCGGAGAAAGACAGAGACCTACTTCGCAAGACTCAGAAAATCGCTGCACTCTGCATTATACAAGGGTATCATACGATCAGCACCTTTGCAGCATTGACAGTAGATGACACATTAACCCGAAATCTGAAAATCAAAGGAAAAAAGCGTCGACACGAATAAAATAAGCGGAATAGGACATCATAGAGGAGTGACAGCGGAGATAGGCGGCCATTCCAAAAGGAAATCCTGGGATACTGATCAGGAACTTGATCGCGGACATGACACAGCAACTTTCCAAAGTGATTTTTCCGGAGCTGACAACGCTTCGTTGAGGGTTTGTTTTTATTGTCACTTGACAACAGATGACGACGCACGACGCGCCTTACTGGTTTGTTATTTGGCACTTTAAAAAGCCAAAAATGTAGCAAATGGGAAGTTGGAAGCAAGAAGAGCCCGAGATCATGAGTTGAATGGCGGGATACCACTAAAGCATATAACGATTTTTAGCCTTATGTAGCAGCACGGGCGGCTGGAAAGTGACTCAGCGGTTGCGGCAGAATTTTTGCCGTAGATGACAGCTACACATGGGGCATAATGCGTTAGGAGATATCGATAATCCGAAGGGTGACTTCAAATTAATTGAGCCAGTTGATCTTCTTTCATCGACTCGTAACGCTGTGCTTAAAGATTTAGGCTTAG
This sequence comes from Varroa jacobsoni, assembly GCF_002532875.2. NCBI lineage: Eukaryota > Metazoa > Arthropoda > Arachnida > Mesostigmata > Varroidae > Varroa > Varroa jacobsoni. The sequence continues at coordinate 59,784 of NW_019213940.1, read as the reverse complement.
AGGAAAATTCTGAGTAAATATATATAGACTACAATGTTTCGAGTCTCACTGCCGATACTGTCATTAAGCATAGCTTCAGACCAGGTTGATAGAAGCCATTGTTATATATATTTTTTCATGCTTTACGTCCGACGTTTACCTAAGCCGCTAGGTATTTTTTAGATGACACGAGGTGCATCGTTCAAACTCTTTTAATGATGGCTAAGAGAGTAGCAAGGCCTGCACCCTATAATGAATCAATACAGCTCTCTCTCCCTTGAGCTTGTAAAGGAGAAATGTCTCCTATGCTACCACAAAAGATCAACAACGCTGGAGAAACATATTGCGTAGCTAGGTGGCCGAGCTCGCGTAGCAACCACCAATAGACTCCAGAACCACCGGAACTTATGACTCACTTGGGTAATAGGTTTTTGTCAAGAACTGAAACCTATTGTTGGCGCTTTGGCGTTAAATAGTTTGGGAAAGCAACTAGATTTGTTTTGTTTTGCAGTAAAATTCGCCTTTATCGTATGTCGGTGTTTTCGACATATATTACTTTCTTGTACAAACTTCACGCAGTATCGCTACTTCTTATTTGTTTGGTAAGGTACGTGACCCTAATGTAGCGACTTCTAGCAAAACAATTTAGCTTTCTGCAATTAAACTTGGCATATTTTTCCACTTTCTAATTCTGACTTATAAATTACGATATACACTACTCCATCAAATTTCACTTACTTGCCTGCATGCAAAGCCAAAGAACGTAGGCACGAAAGGGCTTTTACAAGCTTTCGAAACTACACATACAAGCTTCTGCCTGAATAAGCAGTTGGATAAATGATACATTTACTAGCAAGAAGTGTCATATATGAGTCGTAGCGAAGTGTTCCCTGGGTTAGTTCCGAGGGTGAGCTTTAAAAACTTCTCAAAATTAATGAAACATATCGTTTACAAAGTTCTATCTTTTCCTTTAAAGCTGAAGAAATTTAAGCACGTTCTAACCACTTCTAAACCCTATTCAAGGAGATTTCTGTCTTACTTTTTTATATCATCTGCGTTATTTAGTAAGCTCTTCGAATGCTGAAACCTAAGATTATTCTGCAATTACATTGTAGAATCAGAGTTTTACGCAATGGTACTAACACAAATGTTGACGAATATATATTTATGAAGTTCATGTTCTCATTGGACACGGTGATCTAGATTTTACGACCTCTCTTAATGCATTTCCTCTTAAGATGCAGTAGGGAAATGTAATGAAGGGTATTATCTCCTTCTTCGAACGAACCTTCATATTTGATGACAAAAGCATATGTTTCGTACCTAATTAATAAAAATTTATAATGTGGATTGCATACTTATCCAAAGCTATAGCCTTTTGGAAAAGTTCGACATTTTCATTTGTGAGAAAAAAAGGTTTCGCATGGGTGCTTACACCTATGAATTTTCACGTATTCGTTGATAATTTTTTTTGCTTCGACGCTTCCTTATCGTACGAGATTTTACAAACGATAGCATCATAGCAAATAGAGTCCTTACTGCTGGTGGCATAAGCAGTGAACTATAATGAGAGTGAATAGCAGGCTGAATGCAATATAACTGGAACTACTTAGTTTTTCTGCATCCTATGTAAGTAGATTTATTCATCTGACAAACTTACTGTTATTATTAATAACAGGAAAACAGTTCATCGCAGGAAACACACACAGTCTGAATATTAACTCATACAATGATTTATTCTTCCATCGGCCGTCTGTTCTACTGATTACTTTGAATATTCATGTAGTGTTGCTACTGGCAAGAAGTAATACAGCCATGAAAATGTTATAGCGGGTTTAAGGAACGAAAGGGATATTTGCTATTTACAATAAAAAAGCCTGACAGTGCTACGGCGCTACAAATGGCCCTACTTTAATGCCTATGAGGGAAAAAGGCATAGGGGGCGAATAGGGTGCTTCGTAGAGGTCCTGTTATTTTCAAACTTCATGTTTTATTCTATATTTTAGAAGCTGCTGTTGTTTGCCACTCATGGATGACCTCAATAAGCTTGCCACATTCATGTCCGTCATTTCAACTAAGCGCAAAAATAACCTAGACCATATTTTATTACAGAGGTAAACCTCTTTTGCTGGTAAGTGTAGGATCAGATACTAAATATCCGTGTAAAATGTCATGTGATAATGCAGTTCTTTTAGGGTATGTGGGACGAACTGGAAACCAGCAATTTTTTCTAAGCTTTTTTGAACTTGAGGTAATCCACGGTGATCCGGTGTTCACAAATGCATTCAAAGAGCCTACAGTGATAGACGTATCTATATATGCTCGTGTACGTTGTGTAGTCTAAAATAAGGGAAAAAGTGAGTCGCACGAAAGTGGATCCTTATGGAAAGTGAGGGGATCTTTGTTTTGATTAATCTCACCTCTCAGCTGAACCATCAGCAGATTGAGTTAGTTCGAGCGATCCCGAACACACACACAGCTCGAGCTTTTAGCTACCGGCTGTACAAGCGGAAACTCCGGAGCTCTCCGCGCACTACGGAGAGATCGGAGAACAATCCATTTCATCCGCACTCAACCATTTATGTATGTTGACCAATTCAATTATTGCGTGCACAGCCATTTATGCTGTCGATTTTGCTTCGTTACAGTTTTCGAGCCTTCTTTTATTTTGTTTTATCGTTTGTTCAAAAACAACGCTATCTGTTCACGCCCATCTAGAACAAATATTCTCTCGGATACAAGCGAAAGCATGGAGCTGATATGGTGTTGTATTTCGTTAGGCTTAACTGCAGAAAAATATCAGTTGTTTATAGTAGAAGGATTTGTTCGTATTATATGAATATTGATTGTTCTCTCCTTATGGTTATTGCTTTGAGTTCACTGCTGTACAACTGTAGATAGAATAGAAGTTGTAGAGACGAATAGAAAACAGCTATTCAAGTTTATTTGACCAGTCTAGGATCTTTCGTCTCTTGCTTTGTTTACTTCAAGCTTCCAGCTCATTCATGTTCGAATTGCTGCCTCGTTACCTATCGTATTCACCTTAGTCAACGCGATCACTGCTATCATTTGTATCATCAGCAAACGTGGAATAGAAGCCTCACGTTCGAAACTCACTCATGCTATGTACAATCTACAATCGGCTAGCAACTCCCAGTCAGCAACAAAACCCTAATAATAAATATACTAATCATAACTTTCATCTGTTTTGATTGCCGAATGATTCGCAAAGCTATCTCGAACGATGGCTGTCGATCTTCCAGGCTTCGGTGCCACATCAGGGAACTGCTACAGTGACTGTATTGTTATGCTCGATACCTAGACGACGTCATGTCACACGAAGATTTCGTGATCGCTCTCCGAGTGAAGCTTCAGCTCGAAACCGGAGTCGGATCCTGACGAGATGTTGGAGATGGAGAACGAGCGTTTTTTGCGGCTGAAACTCGAACCCGATAGCTGGCGACACTTGTTCTGCCGTTGGCTATAGGCGCTACAGCGTCGACAGCAGGTTGACCTATGAGATTCATACGAAGAATATTAGAAAGGTGACTGATCTTTAGCGGATGTGCGGACGCATGAAGCCATGCTCGATCCCGGCACGCTCGGGCACGGGTTCGAGCACAGCCTCCCACGTTTCGTTGTTGTTAGAGACGCAAACAGAATAGCATGTCAACCTGTCACCGGTACAGGCCTAACACGTACTATACTATTATTACACTTCACGACCATCGTTAGCTACTATCGTATGATTAACGCATCAGTGTCGGCTTGTACAATTTTCGAGCAGCGGCAATTGCAGGCGTATAGCACCGTAAACCACTTCACCCTATCGACACACGTAAGAAAAACACACTTATACAGAGTACGAATACGGACAAAACAACTAATCAGTCAAAGACATCATATCAATAAGTCGTATTAATTAACCATCAATCAATGAACCAGCCAATTACATCAATCAATCAGCCAATCAAGTCTATCTAAGGTACGACAAAGTTCACGGAAACATTTTATATATATATATATATATATCTATCTATCAGCCGTCCGCGAGCTGCCAGCCAGTGTGCGCAAATATTGTTAACTCATATAACCTTGTTATTGATGGCAAGTATTTATGCATGTTATGTGTAGGGTACTAATAATCATGTTGAATGTTAGGGAAAGTGGAAGGGCACACAGGCGTGTTGACGGTCAGTGGCGTATCTAGCTGTATGTAGTGTTCCCACCTACCGAAGCCCTGTCGACATCGAACAACAACCACTATGACGACGAAAAACCAACATGGTCAAGACCACGCATATGTATTACCGCCGACCCACATGAGAAATAGAACGAGATGGGTAAGTGTCAACCGCAATCAACCATCACCGAAGGTTTTGCAGGACTCCGCCAACTCTGGAAGCCCACACTCATCAAACAATCTTCGGATCTCGAGCAGACAACAATAAGCCAAAACATCGATCATGATCGAAAGTGTGCCACCTTGAAAACAGTCAGCTGAGAGCGATTACCATGACATGTTGTGAAGAATTTGTTTGAAAAATCGAATGCAAAGGCAGAAAAAGAACAACCGAAGAACGTGGGGGACGCCACGAGAAAGATGAAATACCACAGCTCATCCCGAGGAGAGAGGCAACAAAAAATTGCCACCGAGAAGTTCTCGAATGCTACAAAGATGACGATTGAACAATTACCGGGTAGAACACGACACTGACAATAACATATTGCAAAGTTAACATCAGAATTAAACATAAACAAATAAATAAAAAAACTTAGACATAAATTAGGCGGACGAACAGCTTAAAATTGATACAGGTTGACGTTAAAGACAAGGGGACATGTGATAAAAACTAGTATTAGGAAAGAAGACGATACCTGCACGAAAAATGTAAAATTCCCACCCAATCTAACGATCGACTATTAAGTTACAGACCATAAACCAGATCTACTCCATAATACCGGCAACACCCAGATCTTTCCAGAAATAGAGAGAGACTCACAGATCCGTTAACGGAGTCCGCCATCAACCTTTCGGGCTTCCAGCAGCTGCAAATCTGTGTATTAAATATATACGGATAATAGATAGATAGCTAATAATTGATCGGACTAGATAATTAACTGGCTTTATTAAACCTCTTTATTCTACTTTAATTTGATTAAGCTAGGTAACTGTATGAAACAAATTATAAAAGGTCAAGATAGCAAACTGCTGGCAAGCCGGGCACCCAAGAATCTTTGGCGGTTTACTTAGCTCATGCGGCCCGGAAGTTAAAACAGGAACACAGAGGATAAAAGGAAAAATCAAACCGGGATGTACTGCTGCTGCACTTCGCCCTGTGTAGTCTTCGCCTATACATCGGCAGGCTGGGGTAGAAAAGGACGTCCTATTCAATTCGTTCGCTGTGCGATTTTTGAAGACTGATGCGTGGGAAACCGTTCTTGGGGTCGGAGGTTGGGGGTGGGGGGTCAGACGGGAAGAAGAGATGGGTGGAGAAGAAAGACGAAAAATTTCAACGCATCCTTGTCTGTGACGATGACCCATCTATTGGCAACGGTACCAGTTGTAACCTTTACTATGTAGTCGTTTTTTGGCACCTCAAACGAATGAATTTCTGGGTTAAACCCTGCTCGGAGGATGCTAAATTAAACCGGATCGTGCTTGCCAACAACAACCTGTATTAGGCAAAACCATGCCATGATAGGGTCACCGGGCACAGGCGAGGTTCGTTGAAATATCGTGCCGCCGAAATGGAGATAGTGCTAGACCTGGCTAATTTTTCTACGATGTACAAGAAAGAATGCTTGTTATAGCTACCAATTATAGTTGTTGTCTCCAATTTAAGAAATGCAGACCTTATTAAACAACAGCAATTATATTATCAAATTGTAATACATCAACTTTATGCTAAGAAAACAGTAACGACAATTTAACAAAGAAGTATGCAATGCATTCGGCATACGTGTACAGTAAATAAAAAGGTGTAAATATCGTCTTAATACCGCTGTACGGGTTTCACATACGATCTGCATGTTTCGAGGTATCGACTGTGCATGTGCAGACGATACTTTCGAGATCATGAAGCTTCCATTAGCAGGTATTTGCTGTACAGACTTTCTGGATATGCACATCTCCAAAGCGTAACGGAGCTTCTTATGTTTTCTCTAATTTTTCAGCACTATTTCCAAGGGAACTTGTTAGAGGAATCAGGGAAGGGGTTAAGGGAGAGCACTAGCAGTGCTACCTTTGCTTTACAGAGTACGAGCTTCGCGAGGAGGAAGTTGTCGACATGGCCGAAGGTGAAACAGGTGTCGACAATGGAGTCGACAATGGGGTTGACGATGGCGTCGCTGAAGGCGTCAGAGTGAGGGGCGATCCGGCAGGGGATGAAGCTGGAGACACTGTTGTATCACTGCTTTCCGATGAACTGAACGAGCTCGAACGAGATATCGAACCAAAGTAGCTGTAGTGAGCAGGAATTACTGAAATAACGAATGATTAGGATAGACGACGTTGAAACCGTAACGGAGTCCGAGTGTAAGAATTAGATGTGTTTGGCGATAGAGAGTGGTGATGGACTAGTTAAGTCACGTTGATTAAAAACGAATCCTGCTGTAACGTACAAATAGTATCTTCAGTATATGCTATATAAGTCTTCCATAGTAAAGCGGAAATGTACAGTCGATAATGAACGGGAACCTCGTTTAATAGGTACTCTGTGATCAATCCCAGTTTGACAACATTACTGGCACGTGCTTTTCAGAGATACATAGGCAAATGGCCATTTAGAATCTTCGACAGAGCTAAATGTATTCAATATTCAAAATATAATTTAGTTAACGAACTCATATATTGCTTGGCATCCATACTTGCATACGTTACCAATATCCGATGGCGTGGGAGGTGAGATAATCTGCGATTTCCGCAGATCCGTTATCGAGTCATGAAGATCAAGGAGCTGCCTAAATAGCTGGTTGTCCTTCTCCATTAGCGAGCCCTGTAATCGATGAGTAGAATAAAGTAATGCGCCTACATTATTATCGAAGTGATATATGAAAATATAAACAAATTCGCCAGTAGGGATTATGATGCGCAAATGTACCGTTTATTGGTCACATACGATGCTACTCTTAATTAGCGAGGCAAGGTAACGTACCGTACCGCTGGAAAATAAGTAAAAAAAAATAGGACTAATTATAATTATACTTGGCAATGAGGAAGCGCGCTGCCAATTTTTGCAGTGTGAAGTAGCAACGTATGTCTGCCACGTCGCAACTTTTATTATAAAGTTTGATTTCGTAATTTATCTCGAAATGAGTCCCGACACGTTGGTTTAAGCGTTCCCTTCAAAACTTCCAGAAATATGATTAGGACACTTGAAGCATGCCTACGATATTCAGATATCGAGCTGGATCCCGCTAACCAAACATCAATAAATAAGACATCACTTATTCAAGCAAAACTAAAAGACAAACTACAACCGGGCCACTATTCAAGGAATGATAAATGCCGGCATGTCAATGACGACAAATTTTGATAACATCATTCTGCCGACTAACGAGTCGTTTCCCATCGTTCGCCCTGTGACCCCTCGCCTTCTCCGGATACGCTTGCAGTATCTTAATGCAATGGGGGGGAATAATTTATTGGTATCTGTTGCGTCGAAGTTATTGCAGATGACCACTTCGTGTAATCCATCATTAAAAACTTATATTCATGCACGCACATACACCGATTCAAGCATGCCACACACGAATACAGGGACAGAAGTGTGTAGATCTCGAAAATACGCTCACACACACATAATGGCGACTGCAATTATCTATTCAACACCATGTAAATAGATATTTCCGTCATGCAGGAGCCGCCACCGCAGCAACGGAAGAAAAAAGAGTGCCAGATGATGACTGGCTGATATTTAACGAAGCAATGAACCGTTGCTGGAAGGCAACAACAGAACAGCAATGCCATAAAGGCGCTTAGACTGGATCTAGGATGCACAAAAAGGTCAGTGCGGCGTCAACGATGAATCAGTCGTCGCTTAACGAATCTAACAGAAATCAAAAACGTTTGGTCAACGGCTATCAAGCCTGATTAAAGGCGTCCGGAGCGTTTTCGTTGGTATCATATATATTTACATTTCGCTGGAGCATGATATCGACCAGTGGCCAGGTACGGTTGATCGACATTATGGAATCGTCTTCATGTAATTTGTATTCGGAAACAACAGAAGAAGAACGAATACCGTTGATCTAAAATGATCAATATAGCTTCCTGCGTTGCCTATTTTTGTGGAAAATTGTTATTATTAAATGATAGGGCTTTGTACATATACAAATGTGGATATATTTATTATAGACGTTGCTAAAATAAAACAAAACAAAAAATAAAAAGGAGGAGGTCTGATGCTGTTTCTTGCTATTTAGGCATAAGTACTGCAGGTGCAATTTAACAGATTCGCATACAACGGAGCTCAACGAGGCACGAGATGTATTTGGTCGACTATGCCGAGCACGTTGACGCAACGAATCTGTCGAAACAAAAAAAAAGTATGACGTTAAATGACAAAGGTCCGTCGTCTATCTCCGATAGACGTGCTATATATATATATATATATATATACATCGTGATCGTTCATTTTAGATTTAACATGTATGAATATATTTTGAATAGCTAGGCAAGATAGCTTTTAAATTTCGTTCAAATGACTTCTAACAAAATGTAAGGATAAAAATAGAATGGTACTAATTTTTGCTTCCATATGAAACCGGTTGTCTAAATCTGCGCCGGATTTATAATTCGAATAGGAAAATCCAAATCGACACGTTGATCTATTAATAGACCAATTAAATAGCGCGGTACCGTAGGGCAAATAACACTACCTAGTTCTACCTAAAGTCTTTTACACGGCCGAACTTCGCCTTTTACTCACAGTGCGATGGGCAGCTTTTTCGCTTTGCTTGTGACGCCGGTCTCCGCGACTTCTAATACTTTTCTATACGAACATAACACTAAACCAAAATCTAAATATATTCCTGTTGTTACACGTCCTACTTCCTATGCAACAACAATTAAGTCTTGGCCTCCATAATTACATAATAATAAACGACCTATTACACCAGGCCGCTGGCTTCGACTACTTCGCGAGTATATGTTGTAAAATAATTCAGTTTAATTACTAAATCTTCCCTTCGCGTCCCCTAGCGAACTACGCTAGCCGAACGAAGTTTTCGTAGTTATTCAAGATCGAACACGGAGAGCATAGCAAGAAAACAAATCGAAAAACTGAAATGTTCATCGGAATAAGTAGGATCAACGGCCAATGCCTCTCGTCCTTGTTACTGTTACCCAGTTGGTTATTTATGCATCGTTTTGTCTCCCATTACACTCACCCTGCTGTGTTTGTTTACAGCGGGTGTAAATGGGTTGTAACTATTTTCTATAGATTTACACACGTTTGTTTTTGTGTCACGTAGGTGATTTCCGTTTTCATCAGCGTATCAACCCAGTGATTTTCTACTGTGTCTACCTCGCATATGTCGACTCTGTTTAGTTACTGTAACATCGAATACTTCATGTGACTTCGGCATAGACATGGCCCTGTGTAGGGTGCAATTCTTGATGAATGCCTCGAAAGCAGCAGTAAAAAAGGCGGTGCGCTTTGATGGCCGTTAGCCTATTTTGTGACGCGGTCAATATATACGTGGATAGTGGAATTCAATTGGCTTGCTTCTTTTTCTGTTATACAGTTCGACGAGGACCGCTATTCCCAGTGGTCGTTCTGTTGATGCTAGAGTCCCTTTCTATAGCCTCCGTTGTCGTACAATGCCTGCTAACGTCGATTTTCCCCTGTCCAGCAAACGCCAATCAAACGGTCATCTAGCGAAGGCTCTATCAGAATTGATAGCTGGCAGCGATGAAGTTAGTCGGTATTTCGAGTCAGTCAATGTAAAGCACCTTCCATGTGCCCCGCACAAATGTTCGCATTTGACAACATTGCCTCCATGCAGACCCTTATTGCAGTAGGGGTAACAGCAGAATTAGACCACAAGGGAGAGAGCTTATTAATGGCCTGGCAAGCGTTGCTATCTTGCTATAGCAACACGGGGAATAATTTAGAATGACTTTCCGTTTTCTGGAGAGTGATGAGCATGTAAGAGTGAAGGAAGACGCAGTTAGGCTTATGCCTGCTGCCAGTCATGGAAAGGAGCAAGCCAGTCATCGTACGACTGTGGAAGAAAAAGATTATTGTATTCGGAGTTAGTGTTGAGCTCTATACAGCTCATTGTACAGCCCAAACCTTCCACCCTCACCCGCCCTCCTCTCAAACGTATAGATGTCTTTTTATAAGTACGTGGCAGCATCCTGTCAGACAAAATGAGCTTTTCGGACAATTTTCGATTAAAAAATTGCGAAATATCCCAATGTAAAAATTACTTACTTTCCTTAGCTTTAGAATACCGGATTATCTAAAGAAACAAGCAATGCCTGCCTTGGTATTGAATATTTATTTTTTTCTAGCTAACATTTTTTTTAAAAAACACCCATATAGGCTGTATCTCGAGCTGCCTAAAACTCGTAGCACTCAAGACACATATAAATCGAAAATATAACATTTACGTAAGTTCAAAAAATCGATATCGGTTTCGTTTTAGAGTATCAGAATCACTACAATGGACTAGTGACAACTTGATCGTAGTATAAACAGATAATAATTAGCGTGGGAAAGTTCAGCACCTGCTGCCGCAAGATAAGTGGAACGCTTTGATAGAATATCAGAAACAGAACAACGGCGGGCGCTAATATTTACTTTGGCTAAATCCATTATGGATCCTGGCCAGCAATAATGGATGACAAGTACGTTAATTTTTCGCCAGTTGATTGTCGATCTGTTCAGAAACTCTGAGGCGTTAATTTCTGATACGCACATTGAAAGAGGAATCAACCACCTCGTTTTGGTCTTAACAACCCTGATGGCTGCTAAGTTAAATGTGATACCCCTTCAAAAAGTTGCGGGGCAGGACTTAAATCTGCAGCTGCATGTGCACGTCAATGCGGCCATCTGCCTACAGACATAGTTTATCAAAAAAATAAAGGTCTTCACTCATCTATCTAATGATCGTGTTGAATTGACATTATCGCGTCATGAGTTTTCTACAAATTGCATAATACCTTTTTTCTTTCCACGAATGCCCTCAAATTGACCATGTCACAGCTCACCCACCGGTAGAGAGCTGGCTTTGGCAATTTATTTTTTAGAAATATCAACAATATCCGAAGCTATTATATGAACGACCTCTGTGTCCCAAACGGAAGAACCAGTAAAGAGGGTAAGGCCTTGAATCACTCGCGTAGGTTCGTCCTCGAAGAGCAACAATATAAATGTCTACCTTAAAGTGGTATTCGATTTCTCAGCTTAATCGTTTACGACAGTTTTTAATATGTGTGAAATTTTAACATACTGCGCAAAATTATTTGTTTTTTCAACTAACAAATCAGTTTACTCCATGAAGTATATTTTTGATACAGATTATTTAGTATGTTTTAATCTGCACAGGAATAAATTTTTTACTTGTTCAAATATTGATAATAGGCCGGCCATCATTACTAGTCAATTGCGATTGTTAACATTGCTGCGCGTTAAATCAAAACCATGTGTTCATATATATATATGTATAATATATATCTATATGATTATCCGCAGCTCCTCACAGACGTACGATGTTCCAAATCGAGCGCTATAGAGCGTTCTCAATCCATTCTATAATTGCATCGCGGCATTATCTGAGCATTAACAATATATAACGACCTTGAAGGGGTTCGAAAAATTGTACTTGCCTCTTCTTAGAATCCAACCACTTCAATCTTTTTCTAGCTATTAATATTACCGAGAAGCGCTGGGTGACGTTTGGACCTCATTTCTTTTCAACAGGCGTCACTCTTCATACTATAAGCAGTTATGGTCGTGGGTATGAAATAGACCACTAATAATTTGTAACGTTCGGGAGGCCATGTTTGTGCCAGTCTTCTGCTCTTACAGTAGAAAAGTTTCCCTTCTCGTTGAACGACTTTAGCCTCATACATTAGCATGATAATTTCACAAAATAATGCCTCGACTTATAAAAACGGCGTCTGCTGCTTGCTCTGCAACAATGACGTTCATGCCACAAGTAGCATAAAAACCCGAATTTTCAGAATCACCTCAACGACTGGTGCTAGATGCACTACTACGTGTTACAATCTCAAAAATAGCCGACGCGACGGCAGGAACAATTGTAATAACCGCTGCGGGCACCTCCCCATCGGTAATACGTACAGATTGCATCGATGTGCATCAGCCACACGTATAAATCGAAGAATAACTTTTCCGTCCACCCTCAATCCATATTTTTTTGTTAATTTCATTTTTATTCTATGCTACCGCTGGCATTGTCATATATGTCTGGGTGACAGGAACTGCTGCTCTTCGCTCGATAAATGATAAAAAAAAAGTACGAGGCAGAGAAGCGCTGATAAAAGTGAGTAACCGATTAACGCACTGCCATCGACGGCGCGTTGACGGAGCAGACCCCGAAGATGCTGTAGCCGTTGCAACAATAGCAGCAGAGGTAAGAGATGATACTGAAACCAAAGGTAACGGAAGAAAAGCCCACAAAAAAATCCTTGCCGAGTCTTCTGTCTTCCTGCAAGCTAACTCAATGCTTGGTCGTTTCGTTAATAGCTCGGTTATTTTCAGATTCTACTTTCGCTGCTGATGTGCCCGTGTGGTCCTTTTCTCTCTCTGCCTGTTCAGCGTTTGTCCTACCCCTTGGCCTGTTTTTCCTGCTGAAGTCTCGCTCTCGTTCGCTCTTTCTTTGCCTATTCATATGTCTATTTGTGACTCTCTTGCCTCTTTGCAATTACTGCTTCCGCTGAAGCAGTCGTGGCAGCTGTTGATATCGTTGCTGCTAGCCCCGTTACCAGGACTGTCAGATTCCGCCCTGGGGCTTCGGAATCGTCGGAGGAAACCATTTCTGCTGTTGTTGTTGTTGTTGCTGCCTGTGCGTCTGTGATCGCTATCTTTCTTATAACCGTCACCGTTGCCACCGCTGTCGCCGCAACCATTGAAATTGCCGAATCAAGAGGCGCGGCGGCAGAAGACGCAATAAAAAGCTAGGAGCAGGGAAACAGAAATCGAATCAGCGACATCGTTACAAGACATTATTATAACCGTCGGAGAATTGCAGTTCTTAGACGAAACGACACGATGTAGCTGTTTCATGACAAAAGTAGGCGATACCGAAAAAGGGGCAAGCAAAAGCAGGCAGACGGTACCATGAGTTGCCGCTGCTGCTCTTCGATCATTTAGTAACTAGTCGCTAGTGGTCGCCGCAGTCAGACGCTAGAGACCTAGGGCAAGGGGCATGGGGATTGTGAGCGTATAACACCATTTAGGATATAGCCGATTCTAGCGTGAATGATGAAATATACCTTTGATTTTGTGATGATCAGGATATTTGTTGCTGACAGTATTGATCCTCACCGCTGACATCTGATAGTATTCTAGCATCAGAAATAAATGAATCAGCAATCAACTGGTGAACGTCGCGCGTGACAGGATGCCCTTTACGAACGTACCCGTTTATTTCGATCTCGAAGATATCTAATGATAAATGCGCGCCTATTCAAAGCAGCATCCGAAGAAGAAACGAAAATTAAGAAGAGTGAGAAAAACTACCTTTCGGTAAGCTCGCTCTTTCGTTGTTTTTCGCTGCATGCAACCAGTTAACCGTTACCCGAGCCTGTACGCAACTGCTTATTGCTCGCTTTTGGCAGCAGTGTGAACGTATTTATTATTATCGATAAAGCTTCCGTTGTCATCTAGACAATGATGTTAGGTAAGTGACAAGAACTGTTGTTGCAGGCGAGGCCGGAAACGGAATGAATCGTCGTGTGCGTTCGTAATTGTCCGTAGTTATCTATGTGTGATTATGCCTGTGGCGACACCTGTCGGCGACTACAACAACGTCTTAACTCGTAGATCAAGATACTGGACCCAGTGGTGTCCGCAAGCGTGCGCGCATATGCACTGAGCTTTATCTCCTACACCATGTTTCTAAGTAATCGGGCGCCATCATGCGCAATCGAGGTGTACCTATAATAAGCTGACGATTATGAAGAATATATATCGGCTGACTTCTGTGTCTTAATAAGTAAATGCGTTAAGGGTCGTGTATATATATACGCACCGGAAATGTGTGAAGTGGTTTTCTGTTGAGAAATTGCATTGTTTGCATAATGTAATTGGAAGTGCTAAAACTATGGTCATGGTCCCTCCCGTACGCTAGTCGCATTTATCTTACTCTATTTATCCTTACCTGCTACATAAGAACTGTTCGATTCGCACGTGCAGGAGTGACAGCAGAATCGAAACGGGCTATTTTCCGGGGCGTTTCCGGTTCCTGCTCCAAACTTCCACAAATATTTAAAAGAATAATGAACATGCATACTGTTCCGGTTGATTTCACCGCAAAAGTACAGATTCATGCTTAAGTGTCGGCAACTCCAATAGCCTTTTCGTGCAAGAGTAACGGACAAGCGGTGTCTCTACATCCCTCACTGCTATCCGTAATGCTCCGGTTTCTTTTTGAACGAGCGAGAAGCCGACATTTTTATGCATATCGCAACAATTGTTTTGCCTGAGGCTTTCCTGCCATCTGCTGAAGGGAAATAGCGTTGATTTTGTCTCCCGTTTCACGTCCCAATCTCCTCGAGCCTTTTTCTGCACTTTGTTCCATCTACTATTTGTGCTTCGTTGTGGTTAGGTGAAGCCGTAATAACTCTAATGCAAATTATAATAATGATAATCGCATGTAAGCAGCACATACCCTTGTGCGTTGGATTGTATCCGCGCTAACTGGACTCTGTGACGCAAGACCTGCTAATGAAACTACCGCTACCCCATAACTCGCCTTCGCTATTTGGCAGCACTGAGGCTATTGGTAGACGCACGACGCTGTTTTTATCCCTAACTGTTCTTTATGAAGTAGAAATACGACATCGAAATCGACTTCGACCGGCGCCGCTCTTCGACCGGCCACGTTATCATCATATGGCCACGCACCCAATGCGTGGTAAATCTTTGCCGGTGTCACTCAGAAACATCGACTGTTCGTGGAATATCTAGATTACATAGCACACTGCATTGGGCATCGCTAACCGGAGTCAAAGATAGCTGGAGCGGTAGAAGCGGCTGTAGGGGCGCTTCAAATAGTGCCAACTTCAACAATTACTGTGATTGTATCAAAAGAACCGGCAAAATAATTAACAAAGTAATATTTGCACGTATCCTAGTATTTTCATGTAGATCACTGGAAGGAGCACGGATTGACGAGCAAACGTCTTATCGGCTGTATATTATAATCGTATAGTAGTAACAAAACTTGTGAAAACGTTATAGCCTACGAGAACAACTGTTACGCGCCTGCGACGATTAGAATAATTCGCGACGACATCACGAAAAGGTCACCCGGAAGCAACAAAATAGAAGCGTATTGCGTCTGTTCAACCATCGCTGAGGGCGATTCTGCAGTTCTATTCGGATGCAGTGTTATCACTCTGGATGGTGAGTATTCGTACGTCCGTGGGGTCCTGGCGGAGGAAGACCACGATTACCAAATGGGTATCACCGCGTTCTAAGGTTTGGTGGCGGGCGTCATACGACAAAGTGAAAACTAAAGGAGTGACCGAGTAGATCTCTTTCAGCCTAAAACACTTCAGTTCAACGTGAATTTTGTCTGTGCTTAGAGATTTTTAACAATCGCTAATAATGCGTACTATATTCTCATGTTCAACCGTAACATTACTCGCTGCTGTTGCCAGAGGCCTGCCAGTCTGAGAGCTACCGAATCCGAACCCGCGCTACTTGGTCAGTGTTTTTTGCCTACTTCTCCCTCAGCGGACGAAAGGCTGCCACAAATGGTGGCTTTTACATATTATACGTATAAAAACTCAGTGTATAATGCGATAAGCGATCCTAATTGACGCTGCGAACAAACTTCGACGATACAAAAATCAGAAAAGCTACAGAGGCGAGGAGAGGCGAAAGGAAAAGGATCATTGCTTAGTCATCACCATTATAATAATTGTAATAAGCGGGTGAGGAAAGACATATATATATATATATATGTATATAGATGCAATTTCACTGCTACGAGAGACAGCTGCTTTTGTTTTGTGGCGGACGAGATGACTAACGTCACGCTTGCGAGTCCGATATCTGTCGCGTACGTATTGCTCAACACCAATGGATGCGAATATAAAGTACAATATTGATGGGTTATAGCACGAGTGTCAGCTCAGACGAGGCGATGGTTTAGAGCGACGTTCATCAGAGGAAGATTGTGGTAATGGGTTTCTGCTTTCGCTAAACAACAGGAATAACAATAATACCATGAACAAGAAAAACGAGAGTATAAATACGTACTATAAAATCATTGTTACCATCCCCTTTGACGATTCTATCGTTGCCACTGCTCCGCTGCCGCTATAGTACGAT
The DNA here is from genome assembly GCF_002532875.2 of Varroa jacobsoni. Taxonomy (NCBI): domain Eukaryota; kingdom Metazoa; phylum Arthropoda; class Arachnida; order Mesostigmata; family Varroidae; genus Varroa; species Varroa jacobsoni. Next base: position 43,267 of record NW_019213940.1, on the reverse strand, counting down.
GCAGCTGTTGAATTCCGCACAAATCTTACGATCGTTAAACGATTCCTCCAGGCCCCATTGTCCATGGGATAGACCTTCAACACGTATCGTTGCTTGCTACCCCTCGTTGATGATCAGGCTGACACAGATAAGACGCCGGCGGTTCTTTACATTAACTCGTTTGGTCGCACATCACCAGTAATGGCAGTTATCGAAGTAGTAACAGTCAACAGAAGGATACCGTCTATGCGCATTTAGCTACAAGGTATCATATAAATGTAATACAATCGCAAGCCAATACCAGGAAACAGGCTGTGATGTCTACTAACTGTTGTGTACCACACAATCAGTAACAAGTAACGGAAATCCCTGCGATTATTTGAACAGTCCTTCCCTGCAAAAGATCGAAGACTGCAAGCCACGTAGGATCCGGCCGCAACGAGTGATTTAACAAAAAAATAACATTGAAAGATAGCCTTTAGTAACGATGCTCGTGTTGATGCTAGCCAGAGTTGTAACGATTGAGATGCGTAGTCTATATCTCGATAATGGTGTGGTGGAAAGCATTTGTCGAATTTGCCTAGACGAATAAACAGTAGCTGAACGACGTTAAGTGATTCCGTCTGCGCGACAAACGTCACACTGAGAGGCGTACTTCGAACGTTGCAGATACTGACGGAATTGACGTCAGGACAGAAATGCGGCAAACGTTCGTACCGTTTACTAACTGGAGCCGAAAGTACTTTCACATCCATTTAGCTATCGAATTTAATTGACTGATAATTGTAGCTATAGCAAGAACAAAACATCAACAAATTCTAGTTTGTTTTTTGAAGAAACGCCGTTACTGGTCAAGTCAGTTAGGTTGTCGTTTTCACAACGTTTGAGCTTTTTCCATTTCTAATAAATATTGACCAATAGAACAAAAAAAATCCGATGGACAACAACGGAAATTGTATTTAGAGCGGATTAGCTGAATTAAGTTAACTCGAAACCTGATTTTAGGCCTGGAACTTCGACAAAACACCTAACTTTCTACAAATTTGTGTCGACAAAACTGTTAAACGTATATGAGAAAAGAACGTATTTTAGGATGCGCTTGACACCGAAATTTTAAGTTGCTAAAAAAAAGCATCTTTCCAAACTGAAATCTCAGAGTAGACAGATCAATTTTCGACCTTTTTTTTTATAACCAATAAAAGCGGTCTAACAGG
>NW_019213940.1:0-41974 GCF_002532875.2 Varroa jacobsoni | reverse complement strand
CCGCGCGCTCGTCTCGGAGATTTTAAGTAGTTGCGTGGTGATGCGCTGTCGTCAGGAGATTGTACTTGTTGAGAGACCTGCCTGTAGCGTCGTCGCATCATTTTAACTGGGTTTTAATAGCAGAGTCACAATCATTTTTTCACCCAAATTAACGCCTTCCGAGTAACCAACGATCGACACTAAATACGATAAATTCTACTGGACTACGTTACATATAATGTACTGATTTTAACGTGCAGTTATGGAGTGCCGTAAAGTCGTGACGTTCGTGTCGCCGGTCAAACTCTTAATTGTTGATAATAGATTGATTTTTCAGGAACGTGTCGATGAAGAATAAGACGAAGTAGTGTCTATATAAACGTCAACGACAACGACGAAACCAGCCTCCAAATGAAAAATCAGTAGAATGCCAGATCTATTGTTAACTATAGATAATAATTTTATATATGTGTACACTTGTATGGCTGTACGAGACAATACCACAGGGTCTCATTACCTGCAACGAAAACGTTAATGCCAATATTGGGAGCGATTTGTCCTACCGCGGCTGCCTTTACTGTTGCTGTTCGATCTTCCAATATCCGCCAATCCGACCCTTTGATTTCTGATAGCGTACGATACCACTGAAGCACACATAAGCAGGGGTCATGGACCAATTATAAACCTATAATCTGAAATCTACTAAATATCGACGTCATTACTACTGCTGGTGACATTAATTTTTCGGTCTGTTTACCCACCAACCTGCCGTTCTATGGACGGTACGCCGTCAGCATCTTGGAGTTAGGCGCGTCCAAAATGTCGTGCCTAATACTGTTTTTAATGGCCCTCTGGAGCTAACCCCGAGGAGCTCATAAAGTAACTAGTTAACTACACCCGCTACCTGTGCAAGACACTCTGAGCTTTGCAGTATTACCCTTGGAAAATTTTACGTGTACGTTTAGACGCATTTTGAGCAGCGCTATAGCATTTGACGGTGAATTGAACTTTTATTGTTTCGAAAGACTGTCGCCATCTGAATAGTCGTCACACGAGAGAAAGACACCGAAGATACAACGATGTCTCGTCACCAATGAGTGTAGAAGACGCGATCAGAAACCCTTGACGTTACTGATCGCCGCTTGATCTGTCTTTCTTCGAAACGATAGGACGCCGACGTCAGTTGTGACGGTAGGAAACAATAGCAGGAGCGACAGTTAACCTGGAATGAATAGCTCCAAACAGCCACTTGGTTATGTCGCACTATTTGATCTGCGGATTTACACAAGTAACTTTGTATAAATATAATACAATCTGAAAATAGGTGAAAAATATGGCAATCGATACCGCCGTTGCGGTTCTTGCTGCACACGTTTTAAAATAAAAAATCAAAGGGGCAAAGTGTTCTAAAGTAGACGTTTACTCGAATTATTTATGATCGACTAGTTACTAGACGCTGGTTTATATATATATATATATATATATGTATACTAAATGGACGTAGGGCAAGTGTGGACAGGTATCGTATCAATATGTTTATACAATGCAGCGCTGCTATGATGTAATCATAACGCTGACAACGGCAGCAACTTTTTCGAGTGAAGAAGTTAGACGTTCCAATCTGTGTCCACTGTATCGTCAGTTTAATATACGCGTACGATGCGCAAATGACGTATCGTGACCCTCACTCTTAGGAAAGGTACTCATTATAACCATGTATATGCAAAATTTCAAAAGAAGATATTTCAACAATCATGTAACCCACATCGATATCATTTTAAAGGCGACACGCGGTACTATGTAGTAACAGTAATACGTAAATTTCGGTCTGAAAGAATAGGAAATTAGGGACGCGTCTAGCTTTCTGATTGTGTGATGTTTTTGTATAGGCTGACGACAATGTAATTGACATTGACTGGATCACGAAATTCTCGCGTAGGTTACATATCCTATCAGTCTAAATCTTGCATTGGTCAGCGAGATGATCTAAGTGACGAGAATCGCCTTCATCTGCAGTGTTTATCGCTAGGTTTCTGTCCTTGAGATGACGCATTGATCACGTTCATGGGCCATGTGAAGCAATCAGCTAATGAATTATAGAGTTGCGATCTTGATTTTTATACAGAACTCTACTATATGTTGATTTTCAAGTTCTCTAAGTGTATTTATCAACAGCTGTCCAAGATTCTTGCATGGCTCAGACTAGTCGAGATTACTTCGAGAATCACGCTTTGTAACTTTCCATAGAGCTCTGGCTAAGACGAGCTTCCATTAAACAAACTTGAGTTGACAACAGAGTCATTGAGTGAGTCGGCAAATGATCTTTACAGTCACATAGCAGTCTATCGAGAATGAGGTCTCTAGCAAACGAGCCGGCCGTTGGCAACTTAGTTTTCACAATAGCAATCTAAAGCCGTTGTCAAGGCTTAGCTACGGAGTCAGCTTACTTAGGCATTCATTGACTTCTGCAAACGTTCAATTTATATAGCATAATACAGTCATCTGTATATCTCTTCAGCACATCTCCTTCCTATATTAGCAGGGTCATGTCTTAACACTATTACCAATCCGATCGCAGTGCCACCAAGCACTGACCTGCACGTATAGTCATCGTTACATCTTGACCGTCGCCTTTTGTTTTTGACACGATTCATCTGCCCTACCTACTAAGCTGGCCGGCGCCTTTATACGGAAAAACAAGAGTCGTTTGCCTGTTCCTTACTGTGAGCCCCAGCCCACATTACTTCTCTTGGATGCTGCCTGTAACAGCCAGCGATAAACGTACCGAAAGCTCATAATGGTAGTGACACTGGGTCAACAAAAGGAAAATGGATAGTACTGCGTTGCCAATGAAGGGCCGAACAAACGAAAACGACAACAGTATCAGCAGTGGTAGAAACGAGAGTCAAACAACAGTAGCATGATATGCGAGCTTGGCACATTTGGCCAACGGATGGTAAGCCAGAAGCTACTTTGTCGAATGTCGAGGATCAATAAATCCAACAATCATCTAGATTCACTTCTGTTCCACTGTTCTGCCCCGTATCGCTATTTGTCGCGCTGTCTCCACCTGCTTCGTTCTGCTAGCCCATATACAATAGTCTGACGAAATTTGCCCACTTGTGCCCCATGTGTCCATACCTACGACGATGCGAGAATGTCGAGGGATGTCGCCGAAACAAATGTGTAGAACTTGCAAGTCCATCATTGCCACCATGTAATGGCACCGCTGCGTGTGGGCGTAGTATCAGAAGCAAGTTAATGATACAAAACGGTTGATCTGGCTCAGTGTAATGGTTTGCGCCTTGAAGTAACTTACCGACATAATCACATCTAACTGGTTCAGTGTTTCAATCGTTCTGTTTCTCCGTAGCGCTACAATGATCGATCAGCATTGGTCGATCTCGCCTTTAACGTCAACTTTGCCACCGGGCGGTATGGTATGACAAGGCCACTATGGAGAACGGTAGCGGACAGACCTCTTCTTTTACCGCTTCAAGAAGCCACTACAGGCTTATTGACTACGTTTATTATTACTATTGTCGATATGGTAGTAAAACATCAGTTTGTATTGTGAGCCTCACCGGAGCCATACAAACCTGTCGTTCTTTGTTGAATATTCACCTTTTTACGTATGGGATCGGCTTTTTAAGACGATTTTGAAGCAACAGAGGGAGTCCATCGGTCGCCCATTGAAGGCTTATAGGTATCTAGGGATTTGTAGTAAAAACTGACAAGAAGTCTGTAGTGGAATGGATGTTAGTGTGACATGACCTTTTATCCGCAAGCCGACTTCGTTTACTTCTTTAAATTTATCACGACTCCGCAGTGGTAACTGGCAGCGGGGGGATACGCTAGCTAATTAATGTCATTATCAAGGTAAAACGCATCCATTCGGCTGTTCGCTAAGTTTCGACAGGCTTGCTTTATAAACGCTCGACAAATGGCGGATGCAGATAAGAGGGTACCGTACTGCCAAAAACCGCCGTTGTCGTTCAAACTTTTCGGCAAAAGTTACCATTTTCGTTGTCACCATTAACGGTGTTTTTTTTTTTTTATTAATGGTAATATCCCGAATGGCTTCACACAACTATCCTCGCCTAAGCGATCCACTAAAATTAATCACGTGCATAAAAACCGAATTCGTTGTTTGTCGGTATAAATATGTCCTAAGGTCTATTTTGTAGGACGGCAGTGCACCGCGATGACCAGAAGAAAGTACTTGATAATAGGCTAACTCCAGATTTAAGAATTTGTTTTTGTCGTTCGTCAGAGCAGATGCGTGTTATGTTTAAACTAATGCGCCCTGTCCTGCTATCGCTAGCAAGACGCCGTCGTCGTTCTGTCTATGTGGCGCGTTTGTAACTGTCGTTGGGGGCGTCGCACCTCTACTTACAGCTGCACCAATAACTAAAATTGTCTATGTCGGTAAATAGAAGCAGAAATAGGCTTCGTATGCAGTGGCAAATAAATTTGTGGAATATCTGGTAATTTTCCGCATGAATTTCTTTGGCAGCCAGTGAGGCAGACACTTTCATCCGTAACATGGCAGTTTTCCTCTACGTCCTACACAAAAAGTTCCAAGTCCATAATAGCAGACCAGCTGCAAAGTTTCGATCTCTGCCGCTCACATTCGTTTCTACCAGAAATTCCTCTAAGGAGGTTCCAACTTTCAAGTGTTTAGTCAGGTTGCCATAGGAGCGAGCCAGCAACCATATAAAAATGAAATTCCTGGTATTCATTAGCGTCTACTGACAGAACGTTCATCTCCCAGCATGCTCCAGAACTTCTCTCTGAGACCCAATGCACCTAACTAGAGATGCATGTGCAGTCGCTAGTTCTAGCCAATGACAAAGTGATCCCATGTTATCAGACTGAATCGACGAAAAAGTCCAGTGTTATATATCCCTAGCCTTGCGCTTTGCGACTCGCAACGATTTTCACACAACTTGTTGTTGCTCTCACAAACGGTACGGCTTTCATATCGTGGAGAAAACTCTGAAAGAATCTCTACCTCAACCAACTTGCAATTATACGCCAGAACAAGACGGCAGCCCCCATGCAACCGTCTGACACGACCCTGCTTTTTACACTTAGCGACACTTTGAATAAAATATACACGTATGTATATTGTACCGAAGAAGCTATGCTTGCCAAGCAAGCGCCCTCTATCCGCTACTTCACAGAAAGCAGCCGACTAATAGATGCCCGACCCAGAAAAATAGTCGGCCGCATATTGTAGACGATGGCTATGCACTGTTTGATAGTCGGCCATCACCGTCAATATTGCCGGGACCGCCGCAGCTGTGAGAGATTACCGCCCCTTCACACGTAACGAGAAGTGCTACTCCGTTACCTTTCCTCCCTTGAACCACTCACTCCATTGGGTTATCTCATTTTGACTTTTATCCGAGCATTTGCCTAACAAGTCTTTGCTTGAAGTTCACTTTCAAAGATCGGCCTCGCTGACCTTTCGGATAATATAAGACTGCGTGTCGGCAAAGCAAACGGCGGCGAAAACCGATAGTGAATACGGGCGGGTGGCCGGCACAGTACTTCTTGCGACAGATACGGAAGGCCCTTTACTCACTGGTCCGCCTTCTCCCGTTCTATCAAGAACGGCCCTGCTTGTTCGCAGATTCTCTAGCAGAATGCCATAACATCGTAACTATATTGGCGTACTCTGGTTTACGCACACATCGCTGTACAACGTAAAGAAATTGGGCGGGCAACTCGCGTACTATGGTGGGGTTCATGGCGCCGCTTGCCGGCGCTGGCGCTGGAGCTGGAGAATTGGTAGTTGTGCTTGTCTTAGCAGACAACAGCCGCTGGCACAATTTTTGAAAATGATTTCGGGAAGTCGATGAAATGGCTGAGATTGTATCAATTAGATAGCGGACAATAGAGTGCAGAGAGAACAGCAAAAGAGCTCGGTTTAGCTCTTCACGTTGGCTACACATAGATTATGACGGCTGCAACACTGATGAGTGATGATGGTGATTGTGCCAATCGGGGCTATCGGTGAATACAAACAACTGCGAAACATGAGTTTCTCTGGAAGTAAACTGATACACCCTCGAGGTAGTACTTTAAGAGGAAACAATAACGCTGTGTAGCGAGGCGTTCAAATATGTGATAAGCGCTCCAAATGAACAGCCGATTCATAATACACACTGAATAAGACTCTGGTATAACAGTGGCGCAAAAGCTCACGAAAAGAAAGTAAATAATGGGCAAAAGCGTACAAATGAATAATTATGACGCGTGAATTTTTTTCAAGTTCAACTGCACTTGGGTTTTCATAGTAGGACTCATGGGAATTGTAGATTCGGGAGAGACTGCAGCATTAGGTAAATAGTTCGTTCTTCTTTTCCTAGCTTCCACTCTTTGCCACTACTTGTGGGAGTCGCGTTACATGTGGGGCTGTCACAATATACCGCCATTAATAATTATTGGAAAAAGAATCACAGCAAGAACGAGGATCATATATCTGCAATACTCTTTGTTGGCTCGTGAGAATTTGAGCGGCGCGACGATTCAGCGTTCGTGCGTGTTGCCGGCCCCCGTATTTTTTTCGGGGTGGTGGTATATTATTTCTATAAAAGTCCAAACCTTAGGTAGCCGGTGTACCGCAACCTTTCTAAGGCGAAATGGTTACAGTCGACTACCTGATGTATGCCGAAAGTATATTACTATTATTATTATTACTACTACACAGGCTCGTCTGGCCTATGTAAGACGCTACTGTGGCCGGGGCCGCGTAGGACATGGTGATAGCGGTAGATGTATTGCGAATCAGCGGTGAACAATTCGTGATACTTGGCCATTAATAGAAGATCATAAATGCAGGCATAGTTTTTAGCAAACCGCATCTGCATGATTTGAAATACATAAGTATGTATATATATATATACAACGATTTACATAGGCATTTGTCATACAGTATAGGGAAGCAGGAAAGCCATCAACAAACTGGCAGTTGAAACCACCATAAGAGTACTGTGTAAAAGTAGCCAAATGAGAATGCATGAATGATAATATTTTTTTTCTTTTATTAGTGACAGTAAAATTCAATGCATGCCTCGTGCTCCAGTGGTCGTTTCCCTTCTTCCGGCCCTATCTGTAGGGCAGAGATTCAAATAAAGAAGCCATAATTAACATTGTTCGCAGTGATATCCGCCGTTCTGGTTTATTCTATGTGAACGGTCCCTCGATTTTCGAGCAGGGTGGGTCCCGTCATCTCCTATACGAGTTGGGGCATCAATGCCAATTCAACCGCATTCGCATCTAGAAAGAAGCACTGTCATCAAGTACTTCCATTGTAACTTGCTCCAGCTATTCAGCGTATGACATCCGGTGATCTGTGAACGTCTTCTTCACGTGACAAATCCCAAAATGACCAATGAAGGGAAGCAAATTCCATGGGTCTAGTTTGCGCATTTGAGACACATTCCAGTCTAGCGGGAAAAAAAAAAAAACCCATTTCTGAAGCTAAACTCTATTTATGCTGTACCTTAGCTTATTAAATAAGTGCGCAGCAAACCTATACCCTACCGTAACTACAACTTGTATTTTAGAAAACTTACAATTTGTGCCTTAAGCAAATTCAGCTTCGATGCAAACTTGATTGTAGTTTCCTCTATCTCGTCCAGTAGACTCGATCGACGGACTTGTAACTGTTCGAACGGGCACACAATCACTGAATTATCCTCGTTTTGATTTTCCATTGACAATAATTGAATGACTTTCGCTGTTGCGCACCCTGTATTCTCGGAGTTTCTATCCACCTGACCCACACGAGTATCCACACCGCCATTACCATTATAATCCTGTACGGGCGCACCACTGATGGCACTTGTGCTTGATAAGTAAATATCCATTTGATTATGTTGCGGTTGCGGCTTCGATGCACCCTTACTTATGGAGTTTGCATTCACGTTATCCTCAATCATGTCATTAGTGTTATTGCAAGATGTGGCCCGCCCCGTGTCTTCGACAGAAGAGTTACTCGAGGCGTGATTTAACACCTCAATGCCAGAGTCATGATCAGATTCGCCTGCCGTCTCACTAACTACAACTCCTTGTGCGGCCGTTTCCACATGTGTTGTGGTGACATTTTCCGCGGCCGTCATTTCGGTGATGAGAGCGCTAGTATTACGAAAATCTCCAGTCATGTTTGTAGCCGCTGTTTTATTTGGTATCTGGCTGCTTTTAACATTATTAACGCTGTTGTTGCTTAGCGTACTGTCCCTTTTCGCATTTTCAGTCATTGTAGCGGCCACACTTGCACCAACATTCGCTAGTGTGTTACTCGGATGATCTGAAGATTCACTTTCCGTAAGGTCCTCATCTTCTTGACGAACAATCCATTTGGAACTGAGACGTCGCCTATAGAAATCTCGACACAAGGCGACCACCTCGTCTTCATCACTTTCCGACGACGAAGACATCTCTGTAGGGCTCTCGCGATCCCGGCCTTTAACCGTTGGCTCGAGTGGTTCCGGTAACTCTAACGGCACACGGACCTGCATAAAAGAAGCGTTATGTGCAGCCGACAGACTGATGTGTCCCTTCTTCGACTCCACAACGTCGCACACAGTGAGGTAATAGCTACCTCGCATCATTTGTCCCATCTGGATATGGTTTATACTACTACCGCTTTCACCATTGCTGGAACTATTGTGATCGTCACTCGTAATTGCGTTCGTTACGCTTAGTTCTGTTACCGTAGCTACTGTAATCGCTGCGACTGCTGTCTTCGCGGCGGCGCTATCAGCTACGGGGTTCGTAGCTGATCCACCGGCGGCATCCATCGTGATCGCGATCTTTCTGCAGACTGAAGAGCCAGCGGAGCGGACTGGGGTGCTACGGGGTCCAATGCTGACGCTAACGGGCCCGCTTGCAGCTTGCCGTGCAACACAACTAACGTGTTAACGGAATAGCTAGCGGACACATAGCGCCACCTGTCGATACAGCGGCGAAATTCGCGCGGAAACATATATAATCAAAATAGCATAGTGGGCAGCGTTTCAGCTGTGGGGTTATATGGTTTGTAATGGTAGACGATTTCACCACGGCAAACAGTAAAAATTGTCACAGTCTCCGAGTATAACAACTGTAGTTGTGCAATTTCCCTGTCGCTTCGGTACGTTATATATAGATATATTCAATTTCCGTGCTTATGCACAGCTTTTGTTGTAAGCCTATGCAGTTGTTTCATCGGTTTCATTGACTCGAACAATTAGATATGCATAAAATCCGGCCAGCCGTAAAGCTTTATACCGAGCCCGGGCTCGGCGATGAAGGCACTATGCTCAAATGTGCATACACACGCGTGATCTGTAGATTTACGTACGGCAATAGAATTGGGTTGAATTCACTTAAAAGTGGGTATGATAGTAACGTGGTAATGACGAACTAAGCAAAAAAATTGTTTTAATCCACTCTTCCGGTATGTAAATCTCGTCAATGCATGAGGTATTTTTATAATGATCACATTTTCATAAACTTAAAGTTTAATTAATAGAATCATACAGGAAAAGATGAAGACTCTATATGGATACGTGTTATAGAGTAAATGCATAAATACTCTGCTTTTTATACTACTTTGTGCAAAATAAAAAAAAAAACAAAACGGCGTATGATCATATCTCATGCGTCGCAGTTTGTCGTCTACAAAGCTTGTAATTAATAAGCATAGCCAATCTATAGCCAGATTAGTACAGACCATTACGGTACACACTATATGCGAAAGTAACCGTATTATTGACATATATTAGCAACAGGATACTGCTAAGTGTTTTCGAAATTTCCATTTGGCTTTGTTGAAAGTTCGATACGCGACTACAGACTTTTGCTAAGATAAACGGGACCGATGAAATAGAGTTTGATACAAAATACTTGTTTCATATAGTAGAACAGGTAGTAGTTTGCTATGTGGCCTATTGAGATTTATTATTGTACCAAATACAAAGGCTTTGTTCAAGGTAGAATTGAAATCGAGACAAGAGACGCGTAACCCAAACTTGTTGCCGATGGGTCTAGGGATATGTGACACTCAGACTAAACTGATCTAGATTGAGTCATATCAAAATGGATGCCAGCATCCTATAGTCCTATTATAAAGCATTTCTGCTATCACAGTGGTTGGCAACTTTGCATCTTTTACAAGTGGAAAAAGTGAACCGTCGCCGCTCTTTTGGCACACATTAGACAAGGCGTTCCTGTGGTAACGTAGTTGCCTTTTAACCTTAGGGACACGTTATGATCCACATTCGACGGGCGTAGACACGGGACGTAAAACTCTAAACCTAGAGGCTAAACGAAACATGTGGGGTATAGGACGAATCTTCTTCAATAACCTAATTGCAATGTGTACCCAACCCAAAAGGAATATTATTGAATCAATAGAGATACGATCCTTTTTCAGCTGAACAAAATAAACCTTACCCGTGGAGCTGTTCCGCATATACGGAAGATCAAACTAAGAATTCGGACTATATGCTAGCGCTACTTTGTTTTACCGTTATATGTGTACAATAGGCGTTGTGCTGGCTGAGTGCGTATGTGGGTTGGAATATCGTCAAGATTAATTGTGGGTACAGTTAAAGGATACTGAGGACTACATGTGCTGTTGGGCTTACTTTGGGGAGCGCTTACTTCGCGCAGTCACGTGCAGGAGGCAGGAACATCAACATCTATGAACGCTGAACTCATAATATCAGAAAAGAAATCATAATATATCTCTTGGTTAGAAGTCCCTTAGCGCGTTTAGTTAGCCATTTGTTATCTAAGAGCTGGACCTTAACTATTTACGTTGAGAGGATGCTCAAGAACAACTGCTATCGCAATGCACGATCCTAAAACCCTGACCGGACCCCTGTTCACTGATCGACAAATTGCAGCTTTACAGCAAATAGTGTTTAAGCAATGATTTTCTCGCAACTTTTATTCGTTGCTTTATTGCCGGTGTCTAATATGCTAGACCCGACAAATATTTAAAAATTATACATCGTCTACTTGTGTAAGAAAAATCCTGTAGGATTTTTTTTTTAATAACATACTCGGAACTGTTCCCCGCCATATATGACAATCAAGTCTAAGTCAACGTTCCTACAGGTCAATACAGTTTAGAGAAGATGAAACGATCGAGCTGGTCCTAATCGACAAATTTCGGCATGGTGTTTTTAATATTTTGGGCATTTTTATTTTTATATATTGGGTAGCGTGACAAGCAGATTAAGCATTTGCGTTACCTGTGTTCGAATTTATAGCAAGAATTATGTACATTGTCACTGTTACAAGCCTCTGTGCATCATCATTTGTGTTCTAACTTTGTTTTTCAACATTCGTGAAAAAATGCAACAACTAGCTTGCCTCCCCAATTATTAACTTCATGCTACACATATATTATCTACTAGGTACTATTCGTTTAGATAATATAATTATTATTATTATTATTGGCAAAAAATAATTTGACCAACAATTAGGTAGACTGTGTCTCTGAGCAAATAGCAGACATTGTTCATTTAACCTTTAATCGCAACCGCACTAAGTTGATAGAACTTGCATTAGTAGCAGGGCAGAGCATTGCGTAAAAAGGAAGTCTTTCGTTCACTGAATGCTCATGTTACAGAAAAAAGAGCTTAAAATCATTTTAAATATTAGCATGTGAAGCTGCTAAGAATCCTGAGATAGGAGTGGCATGTGACTGTACCGGAATTTCTAGCGTCACGACCGGCTATCGTCCTCCTGAACAACTACTATGTCCCGTGTCTCCCCTAAAACAAGCCTTTTTTTTTTCTTTTTTTTTATATACAACGGCTAACTTAAATCAGCACAAGTCAGTCAACAGTTTGTTATTAATGTTTTATTCAGTAACATTTCTTAATTAGGGCAATATGTGTATCAGGAATCGTGTTGGGTTTTCGATATAGTCTTCGTCGCTCATAATGGAAACGAAATATCCAGAATGTCTACATTCTGCGTGTGGACGCACTCTCGCTTCTACAATTTTGTGTCCTTATCATTGACCATATTCTTTATCAAGCTATAAACACAAGACTGTATTTTAAGAGATTTTTTCAATTAGATTCATTCTCATCGCGCGCTGCAGCACGGCAATAGTATATGAGCTCATGTTATTATTACAAAACGTTTATCAAATACCGACCTCAAATCCTTTGTTTTTGACCCTGACTAATCTCCTTTGTGTGCATAAGCTTAACTGATTTGTTTAGTTTCAAACGTATAACGGCTAACCGTTGTCAAGGAGCTTGGTTTTTAATCTGAGAGCGTGTTGCTTTCAGATATTATCCCTTGATACTCTTTTGAATGACGACATTTCTCTGAGTACAAAAAATATTTATTCGATTTTGTCTTTTAACGATAACGGACAGAAGTCTAAATATGTATTTGCCGATAGCTTGTGGCCGATAGCGACTTTCTCCGATCAGTTATGTGCCGCTTCGCCTATAATACTCTGTTGCTCGTACTGATAGTCAATATACGATAGCCTATGATTCAGTAAGTCTAGTTCGAACGTTTTAGATAGGATATTCACGCGCGTTTCAGGAGACTCCGAATCGCTTCGTATCGGCAATGTACTTTGTCGTCCGATCATACCGCCGCTGAAAAATGGGTCGGCCAAACGTACCTATTATTGGCTGTCTGCTGTTGTGACCATCGCTCCTACTGCGCTGAATCAACGGTGACAAAAACAAAAATAACAATTATAGTCAAAAGACTACTTTCTTCGTCACTTCGTTCGTCCTTTTTTGTTATATACGTGTTTAGATTTGTTGATGTCATCTTATATTCGATACGTATAGCGTTATATATGTATTGTCTACAATGTGTTTGTATGGTAAGATGTGTACCCGTTTACTAAATGACGATAGAACTGACTATCGTAAAAACATTCGAAAAAAGACTAATTATAAAATTTGACGATGACAGACAATATTATATATAGTATAGTGCCAAAGTCAGAGGCATGCTCTGATCACTACCATCATCATGTACATTTTGAAAAATAGTCACAACTGTAATAGAGCAATCATTATCATTGATCTGACGTTACCGATCGATTTACAAAATAGCGGAGTACGGCATACTAATTCAATCAATAATGGCAGCCGGAGAGATTCAGAAGGTGAGCCCTCTGATTAACATCATATGTGTTTGTAAATGAATTGCATCAATTAAACCAAGAGAGAAAAATTTACCGTATACAGTATACGGATTTTTCCAGATGATTTCAACGCCATTCCGACTCTGAGCCAATGTTGTATAAGTAGGAGAACGGCTTTGTGCTGCTATTTATTCTACAAAATAATCTGCCTTTAGGAATAAAGGTATAAGCAGAGATGTTCCCTACCTAACACTTAATCGAACAAGCAGGCTTAGTTGAGGGGTTACCGCCTGTGCGCTACTAAGCTAGACCTTTTTTCTGTCCTATTTTATAGGCCAAGAGTATGTATCATAATTTGTCTTGCTGCAGTTCACAGTAGTACTAAGAAGTCCTTTGTCCTATTTTATAGGCCAAGAGTATGTATCTAATTTGTCCTGCTGCAGTTCACAGTAGTATTAAGAAGTCCTACTAGTGATAGCTATAGAACACACTAATATCTGAACTGTTTCCAAAGTCTAGTTTGATTATTTTCATCTCTAAACTTGCGACTTGTTCACCTCTAGATCAATTTGCTCAATGTAAATTGATTGTCGGCATAATTAAATAGCATACAAAAATTCTGGAAAAAGCGTACAAAAACACAAGGTTTGAGAAACGTCGTAACAGTTTAACTGAGGTAAAATGAGCGTTAATAAAGAATTCTAACACGGTTCGTGGGCTTTAGCAGTTCTATAGTATCCCTCTGAAGGCGATGAAGATTCCGATCGCGAGGACGGAAAGCGACATTTGGTTGGTACTGGATAAATTGCAGAGGTCACCCTTGCACATACACATGAAGACTTTCCTCCGCTGGTACAACGTCTCAGCGCAGCGCTCCATTTGGTCTTCTGGTGGCCTCTGAAGACACATCCTTTCTGTGGCTAGATCGTCATCTAAACATAAAACACAAACGCGAAATGTTTGTTAGGGCAGTCCGTCAGCTTTTAAAACGTCGAATCTGGGTTGTGAACAAATTAAATTTCGATTCTGATTTTAAAACTACTCGGTGTACAAGTGAATTAATTCACAAAATTTATACGCCGGAAAACCAACGATATTGGTTAGAATTAATACTTGTGAGGTACTTTTTGATTTAATGATGCACTGATTCAGACAATCAGTTATTCTCCTACTACTGCTTTTAACGTCTACCGATTATGTTTGTATACCAATATTTTTGTGAAGACCGACACACATATATATTGTCTAATAACTCGCTTGTTAAACAAAACAACTCGTTCGGCCAATTAATTTGTATACGCAGATAGCTAAAGGCCCTTGCAAGCCAGAACAACTCGCTTCCCTAACGGCCTGCAACGGCCTGCAACGGCCTCGTAGCAATGGCAGTAACTGCTGACTAAAAACAATTAGTGTTCTTTATGATCACTAGTTAGCTAGTCGTCCTCTATAGTGTGTCGTTAACGAAGCTCACCAGCGATTCACGGTACCATTCCGCTTCTAGCTTGTCCTCGAGATGCCAACGAGGGCTAGCCCTACCCACCTAGTTTGATAATGTATGACCGACACCCCAGTATTGACCTTCAGCCAACCACTACAAACCTGACCTTCACGTGTGTGACCTGCCGACCATTGCGATGTAGTAAGCAGTATGGTAGAAGCACCGATATTTCGAAAACTCATTTAAGCCGCGAACGACTATGGTTGAATGAACAATATAACCCGTTCTTGTCTAGAAATCTGTTGTATCCGAGGGCTTTCCCAAGAAGCGGAATGATGTAGATTTTCTACGTATGAGTACACGTTGAAGAGCTTAGTGCCCGCAAATTGTTGCTTTGCTCAAATATTTCCACTGGGTACGACAAATCCATGTAGGAAGTTGACACTTTGTGGCGCAATACAAAGCAGTTGAAATCATAGCGGTACTGGAGAACTCTGCTTGTAGTGTAAGCAAAGATGTTGATATTTCCTCTCCTAAGCAAAATTTCTAGGTAGCTACTAATGGGCATGTACGAAGGACTATGTTACTCTAATGAATCAACGGACGATAGCTCAGTGAATGTCCGTCGGAGGTTACCAAATTTGACAGAGAGGCTTTAAAAATGCAACATACTGAAAGTGTAACGCCGATATAACCTGCTGCTTTATACTATTGAGCCAAAAAACTATTTTTTGGTCTCCCACGGATACTGGGCCTGATAGGTCATAAAAATTGCCACTACCAATTTATCAATACTAAACGGTAACGTGGCTAGTTTTTTTTTCAAGAAAAAAAAACTGTTTCCTTTTAATCAGTAAGCTCTTTCGATTGCAAACACAAACAAAGTAATCTTTTGCTGCTAAAGAATAAGGCCGCTCAATAGTTTGTTCGCTACCAACGCGCAAGTGTAAGCCAGACGTCAGAATTGTTATTACCTTCCTAATTAATTGCAACCTTATCAAACCCAGTGACTGACAAAAACACGGTCATAACTGCAGTGTCTACAGCTTGTATTTTCTTGTTTCATCTTACATACATGTTAGGCATACAGTATAGCCACTTATTAATTTTGCTTTTCCCTAATCCCGTCGTAGACAGTTCGGAACCCTAGGATTTTTCATGTCAATTCTAAATGATGCGGCTGTTCGACTGGATAAGTGCTTTAGCTTTTGGTGTATCAAAATTACACATTTCCCGCCGCCTACAATGTGCGATTTTGGATATTTTTCATGGCTGTTGCAGTCATGGTCGCCAGTGCCGCCTTTCAACATTCACGCCAGGCATTCGGGCACAACTCGCACTCACTTATTGCCCTGCTTCTCTATAGTACAGAGCGAATTGTCCTTCTTGACCCCTTGAACCTCATAGGTTGGGGTGGTCCGTTCGATGTAAATATGAGAGTCTAACGAGGTGGCTTAAACGTGAATTTCTCTTATGACGTCATGACATAGCCATACAGACATGCGTTGTTTGCGTTCTCATTCAGTACGACAGAATTCGGAGTACGGTCGCCTTTGCAAAGCTATAATCCGCTTTTCGCCAATGAAGTGATGGCGCTCTAGTATTACGAATATCACTGGTGACTTCGCCCTGCCCCCAGTAAGCATGTTCTACAGGACAACAGTGGATGATACACACTGCTTAATGTAGAGCCAAAACCAATGCGATGCTATGTTATCCTTCCGTTGAGCCATGTATAGGCTTCTCGTAGATGAAGCAAGCTCTGTCAGACCCAAAAGCAGCTCAGCCTATTCAAAACAATGCAAGTCCGCTGTCCTTCGTTATGGTAGCTACTAATATTACTAAAATACAAAATCTTTACAGTATACATACAGTTAAGATACATACGCGTTTCTATTTAGCATTAGAAACAGGTAGGTGTAACAACTCGCAAAACGACATCACTTTGATATAAGTCCTAATAGACCTGAACGCGGGCGAGACTATCGCGTCGTCCGATCTCGTGCAGACAGGCCGATGATCGTTGGTCACTGCTATATGATAGTTATGGTCGATACCAATCCAGCAGATAAATACAGCAGAAGTGGTAGCTTCGAACGTGGCATGAAGCGTTAATTTTGCCGAGCTATCGCTGACAATTTTACGACTCCGTGATCCAACCATATAGCACTGTTTCGTTGCAGGAATAATGGCAGTCGACAGATGCGAGCGTATGCTACGTTAGACCTACTGGCCATTTTGAGCAGGCAAGAATTCTAGAACGCATCGGTCGATACTTTATCAGTGATTTATTATGGTGATTTACATAAAAATCTTCTTGTCGACCATATTCAGACAAACCGAAATGCAAAGCAGTACAGAGAGCTGAACCTATAAAGTAGATATTTTGGTAATTATCTGCATCATGTGTCAGCACGTAGCGGTAATATTTTTAGTATCAAGCGTGAACTATCCTCTACGGTGACGTGAAGCGCGATCTACAATGACAGCTTTTAACGTAATAGCTAGCATGTTAGCACCTACGATGACATACGGTGCCGAATGATCGCTGTTCTTATTTGCACGATGATTGATTTTTAAACTGAGGATCACCTACTGATACTTTAGCTCACAGACTCTACGAAGCTTTCTTTTTTCGAAGCGTACTTTCGAAGCATAAATGACATATTTCAACTTACGTAACAATCTATACACGCTATCCTAACAAACTAGTTTTGCTCTTAGTTAGGTAATGGAAATAGCGATCACTCAATCCTCAATCAATCAAAGAATCTCAATCCTTCAACTATCATCGAAAAGACACTCCAACGAAGCTGTAATTACCATGTGTTACAACTGATAAATCTTTCCAATTAACGAACAATGTTATTCTCAGAAGTGATACTTACCTCCTTCCTTTCCCTCGATAAATTTAGCGCACCACTGCGACGCACAAGGGGTGATCTTAACGGCTTTATTCTTTTCAGCAGTGGTGGAATTGTACGCGAACGGGTCCTTGCAGTCACCTCTGTCACCCCTAGAACGACATGTGTAACAGTAGCGGGCCCGCGCTGAAACAAATTCATTTGAAGTCGATCGAGAACATGTTAGATGGCTGGTGTTTTTGTGTATACGCTGCTGTTGATCCAAGAAGCATACGGCACCTTTTAGGAATTCCCGAATTTCCAAATTAAACCGTCAAACAATGAGGTCTCTGCTTTAACAAGCGTATACGCAATCAAACTCTAAACTTCACACTTTATTTTTTACATTGTGCGAAGATTGTGTTGCCTACGAATGGTCACGTTAGGCGTAATGAAGTGCTTTATGGAAGCGCCTCTACAAATGACCTAACAAAAAGGAATTAGTGACCATTATGCTATTCAGCTAGCGAACAGAACGTAATATGGCCATATTTCTAAGAAGTCCACAAAAGCTCTTATTTCTTGCGCAAATCGTTTAGTTTGACATCAGTAGAAAGACTGCCATTTTTGCCTTCTGGTGGATTTGGATCTTAGAGACGTATGAAACGGGGTCGCATTACCGCTATGCTCATAAATATTCTATGTAATCAAAAATTTATTGGCCATCGCTTGTGTAAGAAGTTTTCCTTAATAGGGTATCACACGTTGCTTCCATTCGATGCCTAGACTAATTAACACAATGAGCCTTAAACGTACATATAGTTCAACGTCATCCTGACAGAGCTATTCCTATAAAAAAAAAAAAAAACTTACCACCTACATGTTTTTCTAACTGATAGTGCGACACTTAACTTACCTTGAACTAACGTCGTTGCAATTATAATGAGAAGTACGCCGGTGGCAATCCACCGACAAAAATTCATGGTAGCTGTGGATAAAAGCAAGATCACGTTTTCACAACTTTTTGCAGAATTGCATTAAAACGACCACATCTGTAAGTAAACAAGATTATAGGTGTTATTGGTTTTCTAGTAAACGTCGTCAAAACAATGTTCGCTTGGTTTTATTGTCTATAAATCCTAAGATCGCTTATTTCGCACCTCCTGACTATAGTCGTATACGGATAAACTAACTTTATTTGAATGACGTATGGGATTGTGAAATGTCTTAGGTTTATTACTTAGTAAGAAAACACTTTTTTGCTGAAGACTTTTTATGCTCGTTTTATTAAAAAAAAAAGAACAGAAGCTGTCAATGAATCAGTAGCACAAACTCTGTTGGCGTCTTCCTTGGTTTGACCCTCAGCTAAACCTGTAAATAAAACAATTTCTAATAGCACGATGACCAAAGCCGTTTTTCACACCGTTATGTTTTTAAATTTTTACGTACATTATTAACTACTTGCAAAACGTTATCTCCTGCTGTGCTCCGCTATCTTACTAACCGCTGGGTGAACGTCTCCAGTTGGCCAAGCGTGACTGTAGTCGAATGGTTATGCATATATAACGAACGTAGCAAGTATCAGGTTATAGGAATCTAGTGGTGAGAAAATCGTGCCACTGGAGACGTGTTGGCGTGCAGTTGTGCGTGCTTTCGGCTGATAGAAACGGCAGGGCGACGTAGGTTGTATGAAGACGCCTCTAGCTGACGCTCAAGCCCTCATTATAACTCCGTCGGACAGAAATAACCGGAAGCCGAAAACTAAAACGCATGTTTTCTATCAATAGAGCTTTTTTTATTAAACAGAATAAGTCGACTGCTACTAGCGCTAACGTAGTCGTTAATGATGGACTGAAAATTGTTCCAGCCATTTACCAAGTTACTTGCAAATTAGCGTTTGGTTCGTTTTATCGATCTCTTTCTAAGCGACGTACTGCAACTTACGCAAAAAATACGCGTACGCTTAAATAAGCCGTTGAGAATTACGCGTGTTACTTACTTGCCAGAGAAGCGAAACATTTTTCTTTGTTGAACTGAATCAGCGTTATTGTCCCTGTTGTTACTCATGCTTGTTGTAACCCAATAACAAATAGTTTGTCCTCACTTTAAAGGAGCAGCACAAAAGGCCATCGAAATCAAGTGAATCTGTTTACAGATCAGCAGCAACATATATTATGTTTGTTGTTAGAAAACAGATATGGCTGCACTGAGGAACACTATTTACAATATAAATTAGCCTTGCATGCACCGGTATAGGGGGGCGAACATTTCGGCCAGACAAATCGCTTACCATCAACTAGCTAATGCTACTATATATTGGTGCGGACCCCTGCGTGAATTTATTGGCCAAATGCCTCGACACTACTGTCCACTTAAATCCCTGAATGACTACTTCATATTCACTATGTGTTTAAATGAAACGTGTCACCCCAAGCTCATGGCCCTGACTGAAAAATTCCATAAAATATGCCTTCACTTCATTGTTCAACTGCATTTGGCTAATGAAGACATCGGATGACATTCTTTGGAAGGGAAATAAATTAAGGTCGCTTGCAAACTTGTGATTTGCAGAAGCTTCGATTGGCAATCAACCATGTAACAGGTTTAACGGACCTGCCAGTTCTCCTACATGCACTTTTCATACGTGCCGTCAGCTGAGTAATGTTTTGGTGTCGTTGAAAGGCGTGAAATTCCCTACCTTGGGACATGCACGTAAAGCTGTACAGATATTGGACACAATAGACGCTGTTAAAACCTACTTATGTAGCTGTACGAGGATGGTGACTTCACCGATCCAAATAGTATGGTGACGACCGGGTCTAATCCTTCGACGTATTTTGCGACGTTTACGAATGTAGAGCGGAGTGGTACGGGGCAACTGACCCAAAGGGGATAAAAGGCCATTCAGAGTGAGCACAGTCCATAGGGCAGATGCATAGCGCTAAACATTACAATAGACGATGAACTGTCGTTATCTACGAGTCGATATGGGTGGCGTGAAGCAGCGAAGACCGGTATAAGAAGGCCGCAAGCGAGTTGGTCGCCAGAACGATTCTTTTAGATGGCCTTGTCGGTAACAGCGCCCGGGATTGTGACTCAAATGTAACTGAACTAGCAGATTACAACACTGTGTAGTAGTTAGTTAACCTCATTTGCAGACTGTCTTGCCAAGAAAACGACTTGTTTCTGTCCGAAGGGGTCTCCCGCATTTGAACGGACGATGGTTAACTGCTTTTCGCTATTCGACATTCGTCTACAGAGCAAGCTCATAATATCTCCCCAGACTTTGATCACACTCCACCTTTCAGTCACGAAGTGTAAAAGTTACTTGGTGCAGAAAGTATTGTTACATATATACATGAACTATTCAAGCAATCGTCCTGCTACAAAGTCGCAAGCACTAGTTATTTTTCAGGGATATAACATGCCGAGAAATTTCAGGCCTTGCAAAAATAAATCTATTACGAAGTATCACTGTACGACAAAACTCAATACATATAACAGCCACGAAGTTCTAGTTTTAAGAAAAAAATCTTGAGAATCCTTTTGCGACTCCTGTATACCCTTGCCGCCAAACATTGCGTTGTATTGTTATGTCATGTTATTATGGCTTTGTAGAGCGTCTGTTTTTCCATTCTTCAATAGTAAATAGTACCTGCTTTATCCAAGATGAATTACAATACTTTGTATATGTGGTCGTGGGTTTAGTTCGATTAGTTTCCGATTCATAGGGATAGCTTAATCTATACTAGAACAAAAAAATGTTACCGTATGGTTACGATGAGTAAGTTAACCTCCAACGCTATAGTGGGAGAGACCCGAAGGACTCCACGTAGGCTAACGTCGAATAGACGCTGTGGGATGCGTTGAGCCATCCAAACACAAACATGTTTCTTTAACAAAGAAAAACAATTTTGGGCGGCTTCGTCCGATCATCTATATTATAGTGTTCTCTTTCTCTTGATTAAATGCTTCCCTGGCCAGGCGAGCTGGTTAAGAGATATAAGTCATGGACCATTTCCTCGTTAGTGGCTGAAAATAGACAGTGATGGATTATGGATATGACGTTTGCGTCGCGCAGAAATAATATGTTAATAAATATGAGTAAAAAAACAACTGCGACACAGTGGCCTTACTACACTGATGGTCTATCATCGTAAATTCATTTTTCTAGATACCTTCCTGACTAAAAAGGGATCTAGGCTCGCATGTATAGGACAAACTTTTTCGCTAAGAGATTTTCCCAGTTATTGAAGAGTTAAAACTAAGTGTTTCACGTTTTACATGCAATGCAATCGTTAGACATTTCATCAGACTAACTATAATTCATAAACGATTGATCAGTACGATTCGACGTACTTCGTGATGCTACTGCTACTGAAGCTTTTTACATGAAATGCGCAATTAGAAGGGAGATTGTATTATCGCTTTACTGTTATCATGAATAAGATACCAGACAGGAGACTGGTTAGTTAGTCTTATGTCGTCATCGGACTTCAATCCTAATGGCTAGAGGTCGACTGTTGTATAGGGGCCAACGCTTCGAGAATCACCCACGCCATCAGGTTGAATGACACGGGAGCAAAACCGTAATGGATTTTTCCGATAAAATTTAGTACATAGGGTCAGTTCCCCGTGGATAATATAAACAAAACAATAGAAATCGTGGACTTATCATTATTTTATGTGATATGCTAATATTGCTACAACGGACGGAAACTGTAACTGTTTGATGAGTCAAGTACTGTTAAGTAAAACAATCAAGCAGGAGCGTTGAGGGAAATTTGGAAAGTTTCAGTTATGAGATAAGAACTAAGATAGCGATTTAATTTGTGATGGATTACCATCATACATCACGTATGCATAAAGACCTTCTTCATAAGATTAGTGCTGCTTTCTTATCGAGAGCTATTGTTCCCTTGGCTTGCAATTTAGCTGGTTCATTTCATATGCCAACAAAATGCAGATTGATTGCATGGGAAAAATTGCACAGAAAGCAGAACAAAGGCAGTTGTTTGGGATCTTCTAACACCGGTGCCTCACAACTTTTGGCTCCGGACTACGAAAATCTTCGGTATCTAAACATGTGTAGCCAATCTTAGCGTCTAATAACAAAATTCATACCTGGACATGCTTGTGCATCACAAGTTGTTTACGAGTGCTTTCTGTAGCAAACAAAGTTCTCTCGCTTCTATTACTCCATCTCATCGGTAGAAAAAATATGGAACAAAAACAAGTCTAAATGCGTCCAGACGTTGAATATGGACACGCGCTTTGTGTCGATTCTAACCTGACTCAACAAAAGAATCACTGGTTTATTTGAACTACTAATAAATCATTACCATGATCGTGTATCCTTCAAGTGTTACAACGTTCTAGCGATATCTTTTAGATATTATAGGCCACGACACATCTTGGCAGTTTTCACAAGCTTACAGCATGTTGAGGTTTACCTTTAAAACAGCCTTCTTTTAATCGTTGTTTAGCTAGACGCTACGATATTGGAGATCTAATGGTCAGCAGATGCCACATCGCAAAGTAACATCACCTCAATATTATCTAACCACAATGGATACTTCATTGTATGCATCTAGGGGTCTGCATTCTTGTATTTCAATTATTTTAAACGGGATCGTTTTTATTGCATCTATTAACCAGCCTACATAGGGTTTTGTTAACGGCTGTAGTTCAAGCCATCATGGTTTTGCCTGTCATAGCGTGGGAGTCACTCACGACATCTCTCCAATGGGCATTATGGGGCTATCCTATTAACTATCAGGTTTGTCATTTTCATGAACCACTCACTTAAGAACTATTAAATAGGTGAGAATTTATAACATAAACAAATACTAGATCGTTGCATTAGAAACGTTTTCATCAAAGATATAGAATACACAACAATGATTTGTCCAACTCAATTGCTTAGAGTCAGGCCTCATGATTTAGAGCACAATGAAGGATCTTCGCCCTCTCTCCCCATTTAACTTGCTAGTGTCTTAAACCTCTAGAATTTTCAAGCTTAATTCATATATAGGCAAGTGCACAAAACAAATGCTTGAAGCTGTGTTCGCATTGAACCGGCCAGCTGATCTACAGTACCTTTTTTTTTATCGAAACTAATGTCATAAATGACCCATATCTACTTCACTAATACAATAAGTGAGGCTCTAGTAACTCCCAAGCGAAGTGAATCACAAACGAGACACTCCAGCAGAAGATACCCTCTATAGGTTTCGCGAAACATCTCGAAGGGTAAATTAAACGAGCAAGATATAAACTGCATATACATACAGATACACAAAAAATTATGGCAAAATGGTGAACAAACTAATCCGATGGACAACTGTAGATTCACAATCTTTTATTCCGATAAGTTGCGACGCGAGCTACAGTAGAACAGCCGCCGTAGACTTTTACTGGAAAAAGGGCACCCCACAGTGTGCAATGGCTTGATTTCAGCTATCTACCATTACAACGATTTAGTGAAAGACCAGCTAAATATACCCGGCTGGTATTGTTACTGCTAATCCAACGAAGATCGTTAATGCTGCCATCTTCGCCATATACTTCGGTGTTCAACTAATTTTTTGCAGTTATTCTGACTTTCCCATGAAAAACGAGGTCTTGTTACATGACATTTTTTCAATGACAACAGAAAATGCATACCACAACCATACTTTCGGTACCTATAACAGTATCGTATCAACTCGGTACAGATGGCGGCGCGCAACAACGCCTGCGAAGAAAGCGACAGTACGGTCCACGTCGAGACAAACTGATCCATAAAAAATACCCTTCAACGGCAGCTTACTCTTTATAGCGTGCGAAAAAACGTCTTTGGAGTAGCAGCGATCGTTTAGCGAACACACAACCAGCATTTCACGAAAGACCAGTACAAAACTTCGCTATGAGCTACAATAACGGATCATACTGTTCTTGCTTGTGAGCCAAGTCTCTATATCGTATATGATCATTTTCGGGAATCGTCGTGCCACTGTTGCTTAGATATACTGCAGTTAAATAAAAACCCCGAACCCACGCTTTAGTCCTTACGCTATTATCTTATATATTTATAGGGAACGGCTGTTAGGATTGTAATGCATAACGTCTCAACAAGACTGCCTGTAGTGATCAGGTCCGTATAGAAAAACTGAAAGGCAGTGTAAGCCTGGGCGGGTGTACTTTTTGAGAAGGGGGTATGTTCTTCGTTTCGTATCGGGTTCTTGGCTCTATTAAAATAACTATATAGAGTGGCTTGATTAAGTCATACGTGAATTTCCTATTTGGTTATATGGAAAGAAGATAGCGAAGATCAGTAAATGTCTAATAAAAACAAATCGTGCTTCCAAAGCTAAAGTGATATTAAATCATTTAAGAAGTCTTAATGGTACTACTCTGCTAGGCTATACCACCAAAATTTAATCTGTCCATTAAAGGTTTCGGCCAATCGTTTTAGACAGACAAGCAAACGTCGATCATCTCTAGCCATTATCTGGTCCATCTGCAATTTCAATTCCGATCAGTTTGATTATTACGAAAACACTCAATTTTTTAAAAGTACGTCATAATCTGATAGCTGGGAAAGCGATCTTTCATATTAATATACTGTCAAGTTAAACGGAATACAGAATCTTTCATTATGTTGAAAGAGTGAACGAACTTTTTAAATAGCGATTCCAATTTGCTTCAATGATATATATACATGCATAGATCTCATTTAACGTTCAATTGTCAAGTATGAAATAGAAGATTATAACTGGACTGTGCAATTATGGGAGCAGAAGATAATTCGACGGAACGTTTGATTCACACAGCCTCTGTTCCATTCACCGTTATACGCCCGCCACCCACAGATTATTATTCTAGACGAATTCGCTTAGTGAATATTAGTTATAGGATTGTATGTATTTATAGTCCACTAGATATTGTTAGAGCAGTTTGTTTACGTTCTCCTACAGCCGCTGCACGACGCTGCAGAGTCAAAAGTAGAGGGGTCTACAAAGCACCTCTAACGAAAGCGTAGAATACGGTCACAGGAAAGTTTCTCTATAAAAGCAGACACCTTGCTATAAATAATAATATATGGGGTCGTTTTGCTGTGCCAACCCGTATGACTACAAAGTGACCTAGCTATATATCCAACTCGAGAAATTTTCTCATGCTTGGAAAAAGCATTTCGAAAACGATCTCAACAAACAAGAAGAGAAGCATCAACATTGCTTACCTGTAAATTACAGACTTCTATTAACAGACAACTTTCTTAAATAAAATATCCACTTATCGCTGATTGCGTAAAGACGCAGTCACAGCCGTTATCTCCATAAACATATCACTGTGTTGCAGCAGACTTCATATGGTGTCAAGCCCGTTCAGTTATCCTGTATGTGTTGTTTTGCACTATTCACGCTATTCACCAATCGTTAGATATCCACCTAGTGCCGAAGATAAAACTATTGATCCAGTCTCGCAGGTCGTGCAAAATTTACTTGAGAGCGGGCACGTCCTCGAAAAACGCCATCCGCACCTTAACTATTACTGATCAAACGGCTTCAGCACTTCGCTTTGCTTCATCGCTGCCTGTCGATCCATGTAGCACGAGCTAAACAACGGCGAGAGCTGTAACGTCAGCACCGTAATGTCAGGCGGCTCAGCGCACCATAAGACGCTTGCGCCAGCGGCAGCAGTTAACAGGCACTAGGCAACGGCACTTCTGCTTTTGCTAAAGGTATACGATCGCCATTTGACGTTGGCAGGCCTTCGTGGAAGCTGAAGACAAGCAAAAGCCAGCTGGCGCCATCTAGCGGAAGAGAAGCTTACCAATCGCGGAAAGAGGTTTAACTGTGTGTCAAACAAATAATACAATCTTGTATTTGTAGTAGTGCTGGAACAGGCCAATTTTATCGCCTGTATACACATATCTGCGGGATAATATAGTAGAATGTTTAGGTATACAGACTATTCCAACAACTGTTGACATCTATGGCAGATGCTAAAATATGTTCTGTTTCTACTAGGTTCAGTGTAAAAAGTATTTGAAAAGTGGAGAAAATATGTGAGTTTACTTTTATCTTAGAATTAAACTTCGAGGCATATCGTAACGCTCGGGTATATTGGTGTCTACAAATGTTTGCATGCATTTGGTGTGCTAACAACCTATATAAATGCAACTAATCAATTTAACCAACCGTCTACACGCCCTTTCGCTAGCCAAGTCACGACAAATCTATCTGAATTATAGAAACAAATGGAATCAGACGTTCCCTGTACGGTACGGACCGCGCCTCCAGCAGGTCGCAGGTCCTTGTTAGTTTAGTTCGATGGAAAGAAATTTTCTCATACATAAAATTTTGGCAATGCAAATGTTTTGTCAGGTCAAACCTGTTCGCCAAAAAAACTTAACCTACTTTACTGTTTTCAAGGTGATTCCAACCCACAAATGTATGGACAGATTCATCTCCGTCTCCTTAGGGCTTTATTACCTTGAAGGCTAAAATAAATAAATAATTTAACATGCTTAGCTACATTTACCACCCTTGATCTCTGTTTATAGTTGCTGGAGGAAATGCACTTTCTAGGCTATTATTTATTTGTTATTATTACTGTCGATTTTAAAAGGATTCTGCTGTCAAAAACCGCAGTTTATTAACGTCGACGATGACGCAGACGATAATAAAATCGCGTGTAACGGGCATCCATGGTGTGATTAAACATATAAAGTTAAATCATTTCAGCAAGCTACTTTTTTTGGCCCGTTGAAAAAATATGTTTTTGATCAATAGCAATGGATAACAATTTTTGATGATTTGCTAGAGAATATTACCGCATCTCACATTTGAATGATTCATCTCAGTATGTGACATTGTACACTGTATTGTATCTCGCGTTTTAAAACCGTTTACGATGTGGTTCGGTAGTACTATAATAAGTGATAATAAACATAAACTGGCTTCCTATTGACAATACGTAAATCATGCAACAAAGCAAATATACATGTTTGTGATGTGTAGACGTATACCAGCACTTAACATTGCCCATTCAATGTTTCTAATACTTTGGAGATTAAAGTTTTGCCCCGCCACATAATTCGTTAGTATAATTTTAACTTTTAACCAAGGGAACTAGGTTAACAAGTTAGTTGGTTGATTTTTTCATCAACAGCCTAAGGTCAGTTGTATCTATTACCATGAACACTAAGAACTTCATGAATATTTGTAGCTAATCATTCAAGGGGCCAGCTATCACTAACCATCGTCACGTGCCTATGCCATCACAGTATTGCCGTAAGCTAAATTTCCTTCTCTTTTGGAGAACGTGATTATTCGACGAAATAGAGTCCGCTCCCTTTGGCCGTATTTGTGCCGCTAACGTTAGAACGCCTTGCACTACTGAGATACACTTGAATCAAAGCTTCTGTGTCGATTGTTTTTCGGTCGTCACTTACCTCTTCGAAAGCAACACTTCGGCAAGGCGGTATCAGCTGATGACAGTCGAACGAATGAACGAAGTACGAGTTGTGCACATTGACCTCGCAACTTCAAGTCCATGAGTTCGACAGGTGAGTTTTGTCCTTTCCCAACGATCTGGAGAGGGTAGTCAGTCCCCACGCCGATTTATGAATACGGCGACCGATGTTTGGTGGCTCCAAGGGTTTGAGTATGTGTGGCAAATATCGAAATGGGTTAACATGATACCTGTGATTATGACCAATAAATGCTGACTGCATGTAGCAATTATTTGCTCGAATTATTTGCTAGGAGAAGACAAAGAAAACTATTACCAGTCACTCATTTTATTTTATAATTTTAGCTTAACAGATGACTTTATATATATATGTATACCTCAACAGGGTCATTCGGCACAGCATGTCTATAAAATAATCCTTCGCAATGTCCTTTTTCACCAATAGGTACTCTGCCGAACTTGCTTCTAAACCATCTCATAGAGTCAACGTATACAGCTTCCTGCATACCCTGCTTATCAGGGCACGAATACGACTCGGCCCGTATCGTTGCGTTGAACTTTCCTGCAGTGCATGCTACAGATGAATTACAGTTTGGGACTGCGATCCAGTTTGACCGTTGTGACGGTCGTCAGTTTGGAGCTTGGCGGGTTGATAAGTGGCGCTTTGGTGCCCACATCCCACGCACGCATCGCTGGCCTGTCACAAAGATCGACATGGATAGGCCTAACTGTCCCGGGTGGAGTCGATCCCTTGGGAGCCTGTAATCCAAGTGTTCGGCTCGTTGGAGAACCTCCAAGGTGCACTGACTCACCACGAAACTTACGAAAGTAAATCTAGCATTGCTCACTTGTACGTGGGAATATAACGTACTGCACGATGTTTAGCTGAGCAATCAACAATGTTAGTTGATTATTATACAGTACCCAAATGAACCTGTTGGAGCTAAAGACGCCTAGTATCATCACTGCCGTACTAAAAAAGGCTATATTATCACATACACGATATCAAGACCGAACGTTGTTCTGCACGAACGTGTAACAACTCAGTGATACAGTTAAGTGGTGAGGGTATACTTCTAGATGCGGGGGTGCACAGGCTCGAAAATCAGGATACGACATGTAAGCTAACCGATCCGATTGGTAGAGGACATTCTGCTGCTATCGACTGGTGATAATATCTGAAAGACAGTGCAGCAGTATCTCGAAAACATCGGCTGGCTTACATAAATAAATAAAGCTTACCAAAGCGTTTCGAAACGTATCGTTTAACTTATGGCGTAGGAGAGCAACTACATAAGTGATGAGCTTTCTATGCTAATATACAGACAATTACCTAAAGATATAAGGTTGTTTTTATCTTTTAAATACAAGATAGGTAAAGCTTGTAAAGGTAGGTAAAGATAGGTAAAAATGCGTGTACAGCAAGTCGTACAAGACGTCATCAAGCAACAAATGAGAAAAACTACGACTCTGATCCACTAATAGAAATTGAACATTCACAAAGAAAATACATCAATTTACCAGCAGAACTTTACCTAATGCTGTCAACCTCGAACCTGTTGACATGATGGCTATAAGCAGAACTTCTTACTCGAACATATATCTAGATCTGCCTATATATACCGAGGGGTTCCGAGCTAGCTGTTACTTGCCCCTAATATGATACCCCCTTACCGAAACACCATTTTTTTACGTACTGGGCTTTTCCATATTGCGAACTGACATAGTTCGCTCTTATCTCGCATCTGTCGGTATTGTTTCCTGTTTGGTATAGCGTGTACTTAATTTCTACCTCATTTTAAACCTTGGCTAAATTTTCTCCGAAATAGATTTTCATTACTGAATCACTGCTTCTTGGAAGTCGCGCCCAAACGTAGAGACTCCTGATCTCTGACTCCCTATAATTATTAAAAAGCCCTTAAGTAAAAGCTTTACCTTTTTACTTTGCATCCTTACGACAACGACAATTCAATATGCAGAGTAGCAGTAGGACGTCTTATATTATAGTATCAAATCGGTGACTTGAATTGTTTATGTTATAAATACTCGAAGTTGCTACAGAGGACCTAACTTCAAGTTGTTATAAATAGTGACCATGTCTGATCGGTCTGTCTATATTGAATGAAGTGCAATTTCAATAAATTGCCAAATTTTATTATGAGCAAGTGTTCTAACTTCAAACAATGTCAAATCGTACATTGCATGTATTATGAGTGACTTGTTAAAAAATAATGCATTATATATTTTGATTTAGGCCATGTTGTATAGATTTTAAGTAAAATTATGCTTTTCATTTTTGACTGGCAAGTAACATTGTCATGCTCAAGATAATGAACCAAAAAGGAAGAAGTTTAATTGCTTTTCTCACCTCTTCTTCAGCCGTAGATTCATTTTGTCTTAAGTGTAAACCTATCGTTACTTGTAGGATTATGTTGTCCTTTATTATTCCTTATTTCGTCATATTAATAATTTCAATTTTAACAGAAAATATTAAAATACAGACGCATCTTTATTTGATGTGTATAACACCTCCTTCAACTTATTATACATATATATATATATATATGCAACTATGGATCACGATCTCACCTATGGACTACAATCTGATTACAGTGTCGGGTTTGATAGTTTTTCCTAAGCTTCTGCTGTCGAGAAAAAGACATCACAAGACTCAATATAGGGGATCACTTAGTCCTTAAATGGAAGAAATGTTTATATATATATATATATATATATATAAAGAAATGCCGGGTTTTTGCAATGACTTCATGTGTGTGAAAGGATTTCTTCATGTGTTTCAACTGAATAATATTAGAAAATATCTTACGAGTAGTATACTTCCACGGCTACCTGAGATACTATATTTCTACTTTATAAGACATTTATTTTGATGAATATCTTGAATATATTGATGAATGAGTCGAACGCTTTTCTAGTTTAGTGTGGGCGTCGTAGCATTCATCATACATACTTTTGGCCATGCGTTATAAGAATTCATCAGAATTAGGAATATCTTAATTTAAAGTAGCTTGGTTCACCTGTCTGCAGATAGCGGAATCGAGAGAGCATTTGGCGTAGGCCAAGACTGCAAACGTAGATTAACATGATTTTTCTTCGCGTTTGGCAGTCACAGATAGGATATTGAACGTCTTCATCGTTATACGGCCAGTATCCGTGTAATATTGTAATCCTTTTTATCCGCACAGGGCCAGGGTAAGCTTGATAAATTGTCTTAAGGATCCTTGGCGCAATTTTGTAAAAATGACGATTCTCTTATTCATCAATAGACATATATTCCTCGTTCAGAGTGAGTCGCGTCATACGTGAAGTTAACACAGTTCACCCCTCTGTTTTTTAGTACGTCTGCCGATTCTAATCATTCTGAGTGCCGATCGTAGGCACTTAGTATTGAATTTTCGCATTTGTAAATGGCAAATTGCTAATCACTAAGAAAAAAATTATAGATCCCCATCTATGCATGCAATATTTCTTTGATTTTATAATCGTGATCTGTCCGACTTGATGTATGAACGAGAGATAACAAAAACTCAGCGGCTTGTTTTGTAGTGAAATCATAATCATAGGTAACAGAGGCGCCCGGTGCTGTAATATATCTTTTCTAAACATTTAAATGTTTTTTTACTTCCAAAAATACACAGTGGAGGCTTATATATCAGCCAGGAATGTCAAGTAAAATCGGTTGATGGAGTTCCTCAATCTGGTAATCGTCCACGTAGCAGGAATTAAAGTACAACTTGTATGTTTAATAGCTTTTTCCGTATTACCTGACTACTAGTACGAAACGATACCGTACTAGCTTATTTCGTCAGTGATGACTTTTGACTGGCCCTAACCGTAATGACCATATCCATAAAAAAATCTATGTCATCCTTTTCCGTGAGTTAATCCGATGGGCCTCGGAATTCAACTGTTGCGGATAGATAAGCTATACAATAATTTAGCGTTCTAAGTAAGCTCCGAACAATGTGTAACATTCATAGATGCCAGTATTTGAATTATGCTATCAATTTTTGTTTGGCTGGGTGTCTATCTTGTTTACTAATCTATCCATAGTAAATCAAAAGTCTTTATCCTCTATATATCTCTATATATAACCTCTATATATATATATATATACCCTCTATATATATAACCTCTATATCTATCTGCCTCATCTTGGTATGCAGAAAAAAGCACTTACTGAAACGAGTCTTCAAAGCATCGAGACGAATCGCGATGTAGTTTACTTATTCGCGCTAGCTATGTTCGTCTATTCTTCTTTTCAGAAAACGAGGCTAAAATACGTTCCATTTCTGATATAACTGTGTCCATTATTTTTCGAAATTGGGCGGGCTCTATCTTCACGCCAAAGAATAACTGTTTACACCTAAGTAAACCTTTCGTTTGTCTCTTGTTCAATTCTGACTGTGGATACACTTACACTAGATCCTTCTACAAGAAGTATCGGCATCTCTGCCCCAATCAATTTGTCAACAAATCATCAGAACTTGGAAGCAAATAATAATGATGATCAGCCATCTGTCGCGGTGGTTAGATATTTGGCTACCTTATTCGTTCGTTTTTGATAACTGGCACAGCTATATAACAAGGGAGTTGAGTTGTCATCCTGTCGTTTAACTTTTGTTCAAGG
The DNA here is from genome assembly GCF_002532875.2 of Varroa jacobsoni. Lineage (NCBI taxonomy): Eukaryota > Metazoa > Arthropoda > Arachnida > Mesostigmata > Varroidae > Varroa > Varroa jacobsoni. The sequence goes on along the minus strand of NW_019213940.1, from coordinate 9,470 downwards.
TTCTTCGCCATGGAACGCTACGTATTGCCGAAACAAGTTTCTAAAAATTCTGAGTTTTTTTTTACGTATGGGTTCTTTCAATCTTCCTTTCCTGGCCGCAATGACTTCGTTATATGCTTAAATTAAACTTTTACAGCTATAGCATACACTACATTCCATTGCATGCTAAAATAAAATGTTTCCACTTGTTCTACCTTGCCGCATGATTTACTCGTCTGAAACTGGATGCTTCAATCTGTACATCCCGGTTCCATGCAGACCAAAATTGATGAAAAACTTGCCATAAAAAAAAAGCCATGAGGTTCAATATATTGAGTGCCAGTTGGTATAGAGTCAAGCACGGATACAGTTGAACAAAGGACGCATAACAATAGAGTTAGATTTAGCAATTAACAAAAAAAAAAAATCTAACCTATAGAAGTGCTTATCGAAGGTACTATGATATGATAAACGTTATAGTAGTTTCTGTTTTAACCTTCGCATCATATATCCATATACATATCTAGCTGCTGCTTCTTCTGTGTGATCGTAGTCGATTTATTTGAAGTCGTCTTTATTTATTTGAAGTCGTCTTTATTTATTTGAAGTATTATGAAATGATCTGACGCGAGTACGATGAAGAACTGCAAAACTGATCAACGTAATCTGCAAGCAGGCTGCATTTCAAAAGGAATCAAAAATTGAATATTGCTTATGTATGTGTATAGATACTAATTCAAATCAACGAAGTAATCTCACTGAAAAACTGCTATACGGCATTGCTCTAATAACACAATTACGAGAAAATAATAACAAAGCTCATTGTTTGCATACGCTTAGTCATATCATCAATTTATTTAATTCTAATAATAAAATATATATACAAAGTATATATATGTGTGTATATATATATATATATATATATATATATAAAAGTGAACTCATTTTCTCTGTCACTGTTTACTCAAAATTAGAGTCAAGTGTAGCACTAAATTTTGTGTTCGTTATAGTTTTCTAGCTTTATCGATCGTTTCAAAGATTATTGGGCATTTTTTTTCACTATCCTCGACAGCCGTACTCCGATAGTACGCTGGACCTTGAAACTCTTTGCAAAACACGAGTGCATGTATCACTGTTATCACATTTCTGGAAACTCCCTATGCTATGTACCATCCTTTCAATGAAATTTTGTTGTGCATGCAACCCTATACTCATCCTACACAGTCTGATTAGCATATATAGGACTATTTTTGCTATTTAATAAGTTTCGAAGCTGAAACCTCTCGATCGCTTTAAAAATCTTTATTCTGAGTTTTTTTTTATAGAAAAAAAAGATCATGATGTTTGCGGATATCTACTGTAATACGTGGTGATATTCTTATTTGCTAGTACATCCGTGTGAGTTCTGTTTTTCATTCAGGAAGGAAAATGTCCTACCTATCGCTGTTATGAACATTATAGCTTTGCTATCTATTTACCTTATATATGTTCGTTTATGATTCTTATTTTATTAACGTCTCAAACATGTTTTGTATTTCTTCTCTATATCTCTTCCTCATCTATCATGTTTAATTATCGTATAGATATACATATCTTTCGACTTAATGAAGCATTTTTGTTGAATAATTATCTTAGCATGAATCATATGATTTTTATTAAGATAATTTATTTTCATTATGATATCTTGCATGTCGCTCACCTGTTCTGGTTGTTCGTCTCACGATTTTCTTCACTTGTTATTACAATGATGATAATAATAATAATAATACTAAATTCTGTATATCCTATAATTTTATTCGTTTGGATCTAAGTTATCATTCTAAACAAATCATGCCTGTGATCGGTGTGTTGACCATTTTTCAGATTCTCTCTTTCTTTTTTTCTTCATTTCTTTCTCTCGGTCTCTTTCTTTCTCTTGATCAGTCATTCGTGGTAGCACTAATCGGGCCATCAAAAAAATGATCTGTACGTAAATAGGGCACTGAAATTATTACCCACTTTAGCTGCCCCCTCCCTCTGTAAATCACGATGTTGGTACCGACAGCTCTTCGTACTGGTATCTGGTTATGGAACGTAATCGTCTTATACATAATGTTCCGGTATCATAAAAACGTTCGTCGTTATGGTTTTGATATGATTGAATTCACACACACTTTCCCTGGACGCTCTTCCTCTGACTGATTTGTATGAAGATGAATTTAGGTCGTATGCAAAACCGTATATGCCTTTTACAGTCAGTGCTAGACATAGTGCATAGTCCCGTGCGACTTGTAAGTCCGCCATTAGATAACATTTCGAATCAACATTTTGCCTATTAATCTAAATTATATTAATTCTCAAACGTGTTTGTTGAGTTATTTTTGGCAAAAAATCGAACAGTACCGTTTCTCATTTGTGTAAATTTGTCACTACAGTAGTTACCTTGGCCAGCCATGTTTGCTTCGTGACCTGTATGTATATGTATTTTTTTTTACTTAGCTGAAATTTTCTCCTCTGGAATTTGAAGTTTACTACGGTAGCAGCAATAATCATCATCATCATCAGTAAATATATCGCATCATTACTCCATCGTATTGGCCTTTGCTCTTTAATAATGATACTATTCCATTGTACTTTTATATACACGCCGTCCACAAATGTACAAAGCTGGACAGCTTTCTCCGTGTATGGATCATTACTACTAGACCACCGCTCTCTGGCGTAGATTTGCCGCAGATTCCCGCGACTGATACGCGAAAATCAACAGGATTTAGTTAGTATTGTCGTTACACTCTTTTCCGTCGTTGTCTGGTCTGAGGTTGGTTCTATCATTTTTTTGCAAAAGTTCCTTTGTCATACTTTTCGGCTGAAAGATCGTCCATACATGCACTGCCTAATAGGCAAGATGCTTTATTATAAGACAGTTCTTTACTGAAGTGTTCATTATTATAGTCGTTAGTTTCGAACGTTTATTAATTCCAAAAAGTCAACATTTTTTCTCTCGGAGTACATCGAACACGGTGCCTTTTGCTGGAGACTGTTTACCGCGCACAATCTTTTACAATTTGACACCACTATCTTGTCTTGCGTTCACTATTTAAAAAAAAAAACACGAACAAGTTTAAACACGATGATCATTATCAGTATCATTGTTTCAAGCTTAAAAACATTAGTTGCTCAAAAAAAAAAAAAAAAAATAGAAAGGTTATTGATTTAAGCGCAGGACGAAAGACATGCATAGATAGGATGCTTAGGCAGCATCTCTCGTTCTTGTTATAATACCAGGGTGAGCTAGACTTTGTTCAGCCGCACTCACTATCAGCTAGCGATTCTCAAGAAACTATACAACTCAAAAAACTCCAGTCTCGTCTCTAGTCCTGGCTAGCCCTGCTGCAAATCTAGTTGGAGCACAGGCGTATTCGTTAAGAGGTATTAGGAAAAATCAAGGTCAATAATCAAACTCAATGCAACTGAGTTTGGCACGAGCAAAAATGGAATTCCAAGGATGGCGCTAGTTATCATAATTTCGGCTGGCGTTTTCGTCTCTACGGCTGGGATAATATAGGCATTAGGGAGAAATAGAATATATATATATTGCACGAGCTCGACGTGGCAGTCTCGGCTGTTTAGCTTATCTCATCTTGAAAAGCAAAAAAAACAGAGAATTTAATAATATCAAGAAAGAGTGCAGCTATACATTCTGCATCGCAAACATGAGTAAATGCCGCAACCATGAGCCATATTGAAATCATCGGTATGGAACATATATTCGGAAATTCTTCACTCCTAAATTGACAACGATCTTTGTTCGCTGCAGCAAGTTTCAAGTAGTTACTGTATCCAACGAAAAAGTGACGGAACTCTACCGAACTTAAGCGAATATGCTGTCATGCCGCAAAAGCCCACACAAGCAGAATAACTATGAAATTTTAAAAGATTAAATACACCTGAATTATCCCACATCAAATTGATCACGTGATGCCATACGAAAAAAAACAAAATAACCTTAGTTTAGAACCACTCATTACAGAGATGAAATTTAAGTTGGCTCAAGTACCATAAAAGTGGTACTAATAATAAAGGAGTTAATTATTTATAATCATATAGCACCCACTAACACATTGTAATCCGGCCTCCTTTTTGCATAGCGTGCTCGCTTTTATCGTGTTCACCTTTGTAATATCATTGTGTTTCGCTAGACCCAGTCCCCAGTTGTGGCAAGTGCTAGTCCGTTGGTAACCACCCATTAGACCTTCGAGTATCAATAGCGCCACGTATTTGCCTCTTCAGTGTCGCTGCCTAAATTGTGGTTAGTTCAGTAACAACCGAAAAGAATAGGAGGCCACTAGAATACGGCGTCCGTTCTTCTATTTCGAGTTGATCTTGTGTTTTGTTGTTGCTAATGCTGCTCATCATGCGCTGTATGGATTATGATAATATTGCCCTTTTCGTTCAGTCGTCACTTCTAGATATATGTTTAGTTGCTTTGGATGAACTTTTAGTGTTATACCTTTTCCTTAAACTGAGCCGCAGTTACCGATGCCGACACGCTTCGTATCTAGGGTGATATACGCGCCGATCTAAAAGAAACCATAATCTCTGATTTCTGAGCCTTGCAAAGCTGTGTCCTACATTGTGATGTTATATGGATCCGCGAGCCGCTCGCACACAAACAGGTTCCAGTTAAACTGTAAGCTAAAACTTACTGGTCTTAGTTTAAAGTACCGATTTTAAGGTAATTCAGAGGCTGTATGTGTGCGAGTTCGCCAACGCGATGCTCAACGGTGCAGGCTGTAATTGCCATTTCTACGGCACTGACCAGTGGAAACTGCAAAATTATTATTGTGAGAATTCTTTGGATGAGTCGGACGTCTTGCTGCGGCATTTTCGGCTACGCTTGACACGCGCATGACAAACCCTAGTCCGTTGTTAAATATATAGTAAATATAGCACACTCCTAAATGTCACACGCTAGAAAAGTTCCGTCGTTTGAGCATAGCGAGCATTGAGCAGAAACCCTTCTAACAAGTAAATGATCTCTTTCCAAATCCCCCCCCCCCGCTCCCCCTCCAGTCTAATCATCTGTTACAATCAAGTTCTGGTTCCTCGTTACACAATAGCAGTTGTCCGTCGTGGGTTCGTCTTAATCTTGCTTGAGAGTCAGTTAGTTTTTGTTTATTTTCTGATCTACCATAGCAAGATCATGTGCGCCACATACTCGTCGATTTCAGGGAGCCGACCGCCTAGCGCTATTGAGTGGTCTAAATAATTTGAAATTAAATCATCTTCAAAATATGAGATACAACGAATCCAGAACAACCGTCATCCTATTAAATTAGTAAGTTCACATATCAAATATGATTAATATTGCCGTATCTATCTATAGGTGAAGGATACAGGACTAAGGCAAAATAAAGGATCGCTTTTGAGAATGCTTTCGCACAAGTTTATCGACATTTCCCGGTACACGAACCACGAAAGAACTAATCATTCGATTATTGCTGATATAGTCATTTTTGGCCAATAGCCATGACAAAGAAAAGTCGAAAGAATCACGCTTTGCATTTAGACACACTTTTTGATGGCCGGTGCCTCTTGGGCAGAGTCAGAAGATCCCATAGAATGTTAGACCAAAGTCCTCCTCTTCTTTGTTATCAGCGATCACAGCCGGTATGGCCTTACCTGTCGAATGTATGCACGCCGAATCGTTATTTTGCAGAAGTGGAGCGTTCCCAACCGACGGGGTGATAGCTGAGTGCAGCGAGGACCGTGTCACGGAATGGGACATTATGGGTTTGAGCCCAGACAGAGAGGGCGGTGCCAAGGGCCTAGGTTGATCGCAGCCGGCACGTCCGGCAGCCTCAGGTTAGAACTCTTCTGCGTCTCGGTAACTGGGCTCAGTCGACACAAAATAGTCGTCAAAGAAGTTAAACAAATATTCGAAAGTTGGCCGTTTCTCGGGCTCTGCGTCCCAACAATGCATCATACACTGAAAAACGGAATCGGGACACTCGACGCCCTGTGGTTTTGGCATGCGGTTGCCCTGTTCGATGTACTCAATCACCTGACGGTTTGGCATTCCTGCAATGGATGTGATGACAGAGGGTGACGTGAGCAAATTACATAAATTACAAGCAGCATAATATAATTGTCTTTGAGAGAATTGTTTTGTACCATTCGCACGTGCATGTAAAAATAATAAGTAAAAAAAAGAACATAAGCATAAATAGGCTTGTTAGATATATATATCGCCATTATACATATCCTAGTTTGCCAAGGTATGCTAAAAAATTAGTTCAAGATAGAAAAATTAAGAACTCATATTTATCAAAAATAGATAATAGTAAAAATTTATTTAGGTAATGTTAAATGATCAATAACAGTATAACATTGATAAAAGGAATACAATAAAGACGCCCACTTACCAGGATACGGTATTTGGCCGAATGTTATGAGCTCATATAGCAAAATGCCGTACGACCATACGTCGGATTTGATAGAGAACTTTCCGTAGAGAGCAGCCTCGGGGGCAGTCCATTTAATCGGGAATTTGGCACCTTGACGTGCCGTATATTCGCTATCTTCGATGATGCGAGCGAGACCGAAATCAGCCACCTACACGGATTAGTCGCGGAAGAAAGAGTAGACATATAAGGCAATTGATTACAATTTGACCGTAGCACAAATTATACTGCATAGATCTGAGTGCTTTGAAAATCATAAGAGCAAACATAGCTTTTAGAAACCGCGTCCCTTTGCTTTTAGAAAATATCATACAAGTCCCCCATATTTTAAGTGTAGTAAATTGATGTCAAACAACGCGCGATCAGTCCATGTGTAGCATCTGACTACACTTAAACTAAAACCATGTCAAAGAAACACTGAATCTAAAGGGAAAAATATAACGAGCGGGGCTAGCTTCCTTACAAATGCTGACGTGTTTGCCTTGTGAAGTTAGTTAGGAACACATTGCGATCTAGGCTCAAATCCGGTCTTGGTACACTTCGTTTTGCGCTGAGGATCAGCCGTTTCAGCAATCATTTACTAAATCAGTACCGGACGTAAGATACAAAACACTTATTTGGCCTTTATGCGAACTGTGGGTTAAAATAATACTGTGATAATTTCAGATCATACTTGAAGGACCGAAGATGGGTTAGTAACACAGACCAGTGGGCGTAATAATCGCAATGCCTCAAGAAACTTACCTTAACAATATTATTCTCGCCCACGAGGATGTTTCTCGCTGCAAGATCTCTGTGAATGAGCTGTTTGCTTTCAAGGTATTGCATGCCTGAGGCGATTTGCGCAGCCATGTCTATCAGTACTGGCAGTTTGACTTTGGTACCTTTGCTAGCTTCATCTTGCTTACGCAGGAACTCCAATAGAGACCCATTGCACATGTACTCTGTGATGATATAGATCGGCTCTTCCTTTGAGCATACGGCATATAGAGATACAAGTTTCTCATGTCGAAACTTCTTCATAATGGCTGCCTCCTGCAAAAAGGCGGCAGGATCCATCGTGCCTGGTTTAAGTGTTTTTACTGCCACTTCCTTGGCATTTTTCCACAGTCCATACCACACCTCGCCGAAATTGCCGCTGCCAAGCTTGCGGATCAACTGCAGTGAGTCCCGAGGAATCTCCCAATCATGTCGGGTCTCAGGAGAAAGATCCCAAACGTGCGGTTTTGGCTTTGGGCACGGCAAAGTCAACCGATGGCAAAGTCCATTTGCTCCTGAAATCGACCAAGACGTCACGGATTCCATCAAGTGCATTTCTGAACTATAAAGAACTCGGCAAGAAATCAGTAGATGGTACGCACTTAAATACATCATGAATAATTTTGTAGTAAGTTGTACTCGATCACGCACTTACCCTCGGAATAGTAGGAAACAAGCTGCTGCAGCGAGCTGAAGGTCATTTTGGTTGTTACGTAGAATCCTCCCTGGTCGAGCGTCTTTATCTTGTAATGCTTCACATGATCTCCCTTTGAGGTTTCGTAATCCTTAATGGACAGAGAGTAGCCCCCTGCCTGGGTTTGTTCCCGATGCCGGATAAGGAATGTGCCTCGCGGGTTGGAGTCCATCATGAGCATCTTCTCCGCGTCCTTCCGGGAGATTCTGCCGAGGAACCAGTCTTCACTCTCAACGGACTTTTCAGCTGCTACGAAGTTACGTGGAATGAAGCCGTGTCGTTTGTCAACGCTATGTCGTGCGCACCACCAGTCGGCATCCGAATCATCGAGGATAATTAGCCTGTCACCCTATCACAAATGAATTAACATTTTTATAATAAACACATTAAGAAGTTGGTCAAAGTGAGGCATATCAATATCAGTCTGATTTAATAATCTAAATATTATTGATTGAGAACCATTTCGGTTGGATATTGCCAGTTCTACATAGAAAAATCAGTTAAATCTTATGGGTTAAGTGCTTAGTAAATACCTAACATATGCGTCTTTTACACACACGTTTACCTTTCTAAAGCTGAGATCGCCATCCGCACGTGCCTCGTATGAATATAAAGCAACAACTACTTTCTGTTGTCCGCCACTTGCTGACGCGCTGCCTGAACTACGGGACTCCTTCAGTCCATCGCCGGAAGACGGAGGTTTCGAGTATCGTTCTCCTGATCCGCTTCCGCTGCCAGCGACACCTGCGCCACGGTTCGGCGTACCGTTATTGCTGTGTGAAGTCGCACCCGTCTCGTGTTGTTGTTGTTGGTGGTCTTTATTTTGTCCTCCTGGCGTGCCAGCATGCATACTCGCCATGTTCGGCATCCTTCCGCTACCATGGTGCATCTGCGCATGGTGATTTGGGGTCTGTTGCAGTTGCTGATTGTTTAGCTGTGCACCCATGGCGCCATTATGACCATCGTGGGCAGAGCTGCCCTTCTTGCTGCCGCCTTGACGTGATAAACAGTTACCCATCTTGGCTCGCTTTGGCTAGCTTATTTATCCCTAATTGTTTTAGGAACGGAAAAAGTTACCACTATAGCTATTCTCGACAGACTCGTCTTGGTGCATTCAACTTATATTCTCCGCTGAGAAAATAAAGTCGGAAAAGTTATCACAGGCCACGGCTCCGCTGGTTGGAAAAGTAGCAATCAAAAGCTTCGTCGTTGACGCTAGGTTGCACTCTGCACTTGATTATGCTAATGGCAGTTGTGCAACCTCAACGATACCAGGGGCGGGACGCAGTGGAGTGAGGCGTTCGGCAGCTGTCACCACCTGGGGGGGGTGGGAGGTCTACAACGACGCTCAAGGCCCCCAGTGCCGTCTGAAATTGAAAAAGAAAAGGTTACGAATACGTTTGGAAACACGCTACAGTGACTAACGCTAACTATATAGTAATACAGCTAAATTTTGTTAGTATGAATTTCAACAGGCACAAATATCTGACAAATGCTAAAACACAAACCTCACACGTCTTTTCGCATTCATGCCGGCGCCAACGCTCACGTTAAATCATGGGGATTCTCAAAGCCTCTTTTACAAATTGAATAAT